>NW_028167770.1:0-30724 GCF_964194135.1 Talpa europaea
CCTTCTTCTTCTTCTTCATCTTCTTCAGTTTCTTCTGCAATTTTTTGTTTTTTTAATTACTTCTTCTGCTTTTTCTGGTTCTTCTGCTTTTTCTTCTGTTATTTCTTCTTTTTCGGCTTATTCTTCTCTTATTTCTGCTTTCTCCTCATATTCTTCTGTTTCTTCTTTTTGTTGTTCTTGTTCTTCTAGGTCTTCTTGTTCATCTTGTAGTTATACATGTCCTTCATCTTCTTCTTCATCTTCGTCTGTTTCTTCTGCACTTTTTGTTTTTTCAATTACTTCTTCTTCTGCTTCTGCTTCTTCCTCTGCTGAATCTTCTGTTATTTCTGCTTGTTCGGCTTATTCTTCTCTTATTTCTCCTTTTTCCTCTTATTCTTCTCTTTCTTCTTCTTCTTCTTCTAGTTCTTCATGTTTTCCATGTAGTTCTACTTGTCCTTCTTCTTCTTCTTCATCTTCTTCTGTTTCTTTTGCAGTTTTTGTTTTTTCAATTACTTCTTCTTCTGCTTCTTCTGCTTCTTCCTCAGCTGAATTTTATTTTATTTCTACTTTTTCTGCTTATTCTTCTGTTATTTCTGCTCTTTCGGCTTATTCTTCTCTTATTTCTGCTTTTGTCTTATTCTTCTGTTTCTTCTTGTTGTTCTTGTTCTTCTAGTTCTTCTTGTTATTCATGTAGTTCTACATGTTCTTCTTCTTCTTCTTCTTCTTCTTCTTCTTCTTCTTCTTCTTCTTCTTCTTCTTCTTCTTCTTCTTCTTCTTCTGTTTCTTCTGCACTTTTGGGTTTTTCAATTACTTCATCTTCTACTGCTTCTTCTGCCATTTCCTCAGATGAATCTTCTGTTATTTCTGCTTTTTCGGCTTATTCGTCTGTAATTTCTGCTTGTTCGGCTTATTCTTCTTTTAATTCTACTTTCTCATCTTATTCTTGTGTTTCTACTTCTTTTTCTATTTCTTCTTCTAGTTCTCCTTGTAGTTCCATATCACCCTCTTCTTCTTCATCATCTTCTTCTGTTTCTACTGCTGTTTCTGCTTTTTCAATTACTTCTACTTTGCTTCTTCTGCTTCTTCTTCAGCTTTTTCTTCTGTTATTTCTGCTCTTTCGTCTTATACTTCTCTAATTTCTGCTTTTTCGTCTTATTCTTCTGTTTCTTCTTCTTGTTCTTCTTGTTCTTCTAGTTCTCTTGTTCTTCTTGTAGTTCTACATGTCCTTCTTCTTCTTCTTCGTCTTCTTCTGTTGCTTCTGCACTTTTTGTTGTTTTCAATTACTCCTTCTTCTGCTTCTTCTGCTTCTTCCTCAGCTGAATCTTCTGTTATTTCTGCTTTTTCGGCTTATTCTTCTGTTATTTCTGCTTGTTCGGCTTATTCTTCTGTTACTTATGCTTTTCCTCTTATTCTTCTCTTTCATCTTCTTGTTTTTCCTGTAATTCTAGTTCTTTTTGTTCTTCTTGTAGTTCTACATGTCCTTCTTCTTCTTCTTCATCTTCTTCAGTTTCTTCTGCAATTTTTTGTTTTTTTAATTACTTCTTCTGCTTTTTCTGGTTCTTCTGCTTTTTCTTCTGTTATTTCTTCTTTTTCGGCTTATTCTTCTCTTATTTCTGCTTTCTCCTCATATTCTTCTGTTTCTTCTTTTTGTTGTTCTTGTTCTTCTAGGTCTTCTTGTTCATCTTGTAGTTATACATGTCCTTCATCTTCTTCTTCATCTTCGTCTGTTTCTTCTGCACTTTTTGTTTTTTCAATTACTTCTTCTTCTGATTCTGCTTCTTCCTCTGCTGAATCTTCTGTTATTTCTGCTTGTTCGGCTTATTCTTCTCTTATTTCTCCTTTTTCCTCTTATTCTTCTGTTTCTTCTTGTTGTTCTTGTTCTTCTAGGTCTTCTTGTTATTCATGTAGTTCTACATGTTCTTCTTCTTCTTCTTCTTCTTCTTCTTCTTCTTCTTCTTCTTCTTCTTCTTCTTCTTCTTCTTCTTCTTCTTCTTCTTCTTCTTCTTCTTCTTCTTCTTCTGTATCTTCTGCACTTTTGGGTTTTTCAATTACTTCATCTTCTACTGCTTCTTCTGCCATTTCCTCAGATGAATCTTCTGTTATTTCTGCTTTTTCGGCTTATTCGTCTGTAATTTCTGCTTGTTCGGCTTATTCTTCTTTTATTTCTACTTTCTCATCTTATTCTTCTGTTTCTACTTCTTTTTCTATTTCTTCTTCTAGTTCTCCTTGTAGTTCTATATCACCCTTTCTTCGTCTTCATCTTCTTCTGTTTCTACTGCTGTTTCTGCTTTTTCCATTACTTCTACTTTTTCTGCTTCTTCTGCTTCTTCTTCAGCTTTTTCTTCTGTTATTTCTGCTCTTTCGTCTTTTTCTTCTCTAATTTCTGCTTTTTCCTCTTATTCTTCTGTTTCTTCTTCTTCTTCTTCTTGTTCTTCTAGTTCTCTTGTTCTTCTTGTAGTTCTACATGTCCTTCTTCTTCTTCTTCGTCTTCTTTTGTTGCTTCTGCACTTTTTGTTGTTTTCAATTACTCCTTCTTCTGCTTCTTCTGCTTCTTCCTCAGCTGAATCTTCTGTTATTTCTGCTTTTTCGGCTTATTCTTCTGTTATATCTGCTTGTTCGGCTTATTCTTCTGTTACTTATGCTTTTCCTCTTATTCTTCTCTTTCATCTTCTTGTTTTTCCTGTAATTCTAGTTCTTTTTGTTCTTCTTGTAGTTCTACATGTCCTTCTTCTTCATCTTCATCTTCTTCAGTTTCTTCTGCAATTTTTTGTTTTTTTAATTACTTCTTCTTCTTCTGCTTCTTCTGGTTCTTCTTCTGCTTTTTCTTCTGTTATTTCTGCTTTTTCGGCTTATTCTTCTCTTATTTCTGCTTTCTCCTCATATTCTTCTGTTTCTTCTTTTTGTTGTTCTTGTTCTTCTAGGTCTTCTTGTTCATCTTGTAGTTATACATGTCCTTCATCTTCTTCTTCATCTTCGTCTGTTTCTTCTGTACTTTTTGTTTTTTCAATTACTTCTTCTTCTGCTTCTGCTTCTTCCTCTGCTGAATCTTCTGTTATTTCTGCTTGTTCGGCTTATTCTTCTCTTATTTCTCCTTTTTCCTCTTATTCTTCTGTTTCTTCTTCTTCTTCTTCTAGTTCTTCATGTTTTCCATGTAGTTCTACTTGTCCTTCTTCTTCTTCTTCATCTTCTTCTGTTTCTTTTGCAGTTTTTGTTTTTTCAATTACTTCTTCTTCTGCTTCTTCTGCTTCTTCCTCAGCTGAATTTTATTTTATTTCTCCTTTTTCTGCTTATTCTTCTGTTATTTCTGCTCTTTTGGCTTATTCTTCTCTTATTTCTGCTTTTTGTCTTATTCTTCTGTTTCTTCTTGTTGTTCTTGTTCTTCTAGTTCTTCTTGTTATTCATGTAGTTCTACATGTTCTTCTTCTTCTTCTTCTTCTTCTTCTTCTTCTTCTTCTTCTTCTTCTTCTTCTTCTTCTTCTTCTTCTTCTTCTTCTTCTTCTTCTTCTTCTTCTTCTTCTTCTTCTTCTGTTTCTTCTGCACTTTTGGGTTTTTCAATTACTTCATCTTCTACTGCTTCTTCTGCCATTTCCTCAGATGAATCTTCTGTTATTTCTGCTTTTTCGGCTTATTCGTCTGTAATTTCTGCTTGTTCGGCTTATTCTTCTTTTAATTCTACTTTCTCATCTTATTCTTGTGTTTCTACTTCTTTTTCTATTTCTTCTTCTAGTTCTCCTTGTAGTTCCATATCACCCTCTTCTTCTTCATCATCTTCTTCTGTTTCTACTGCTGTTTCTGCTTTTTCAATTACTTCTACATTGCTTCTTCTGCTTCTTCTTCAGCTTTTTCTTCTGTTATTTCTGCTCTTTCGTCTTATACTTCTCTAATTTCTGCTTTTTCGTCTTATTCTTCTGTTTCTTCTTCTTGTTCTTCTTGTTCTTCTAGTTCTCTTGTTCTTCTTGTAGTTCTACATGTCCTTCTTCTTCTTCTTCGTCTTCTTCTGTTGCTTCTGCACTTTTTGTTGTTTTCAATTACTCCTTCTTCTGCTTCTTCTGCTTCTTCCTCAGCTGAATCTTCTGTTATTTCTGCTTTTTCGGCTTATTCTTCTGTTATTTCTGCTTGTTCGGCTTATTCTTCTGTTACTTATGCTTTTCCTCTTATTCTTCTCTTTCATCTTCTTGTTTTTCCTGTAATTCTAGTTCTTTTTGTTCTTCTTGTAGTTCTACATGTCCTTCTTCTTCTTCTTCATCTTCTTCAGTTTCTTCTGCAATTTTTTGTTTTTTTAATTACTTCTTCTGCTTTTTCTGGTTCTTCTGCTTTTTCTTCTGTTATTTCTTCTTTTTCGGCTTATTCTTCTCTTATTTCTGCTTTCTCCTCATATTCTTCTGTTTCTTCTTTTTGTTGTTCTTGTTCTTCTAGGTCTTCTTGTTCATCTTGTAGTTATACATGTCCTTCATCTTCTTCTTCATCTTCGTCTGTTTCTTCTGCACTTTTTGTTTTTTCAATTACTTCTTCTTCTGCTTCTGCTTCTTCCTCTGCTGAATCTTCTGTTATTTCTGCTTGTTCGGCTTATTCTTCTCTTATTTCTCCTTTTTCCTCTTATTCTTCTCTTTCTTCTTCTTCTTCTTCTAGTTCTTCATGTTTTCCATGTAGTTCTACTTGTCCTTCTTCTTCTTCTTCATCTTCTTCTGTTTCTTTTGCAGTTTTTGTTTTTTCAATTACTTCTTCTTCTGCTTCTTCTGCTTCTTCCTCAGCTGAATTTTATTTTATTTCTACTTTTTCTGCTTATTCTTCTGTTATTTCTGCTCTTTCGGCTTATTCTTCTCTTATTTCTGCTTTTTGTCTTATTCTTCTGTTTCTTCTTGTTGTTCTTGTTCTTCTAGTTCTTCTTGTTATTCATGTAGTTCTACATGTTCTTCTTCTTCTTCTTCTTCTTCTTCTTCTTCTTCTTCTTCTTCTTCTTCTTCTTCTTCTTCTTCTTCTTCTTCTTCTTCTTCTTCTTCTTCTTCTTCTTCTTCTTCTTCTTCTTCTTCTTCTTCTTCTTCTTCTTCTGTTTCTTCTGCACTTTTGGGTTTTTCAATTACTTCATCTTCTACTGCTTCTTCTGCCATTTCCTCAGATGAATCTTCTGTTATTTCTGCTTTTTCGGCTTATTCGTCTGTAATTTCTGCTTGTTCGGCTTATTCTTCTTTTAATTCTACTTTCTCATCTTATTCTTGTGTTTCTACTTCTTTTTCTATTTCTTCTTCTAGTTCTCCTTGTAGTTCCATATCACCCTCTTCTTCTTCATCATCTTCTTCTGTTTCTACTGCTGTTTCTGCTTTTTCAATTACTTCTACTTTGCTTCTTCTGCTTCTTCTTCAGCTTTTTCTTCTGTTATTTCTGCTCTTTCGTCTTATACTTCTCTAATTTCTGCTTTTTCGTCTTATTCTTCTGTTTCTTCTTCTTGTTCTTCTTGTTCTTCTAGTTCTCTTGTTCTTCTTGTAGTTCTACATGTCCTTCTTCTTCTTCTTCGTCTTCTTCTGTTGCTTCTGCACTTTTTGTTGTTTTCAATTACTCCTTCTTCTGCTTCTTCTGCTTCTTCCTCAGCTGAATCTTCTGTTATTTCTGCTTTTTCGGCTTATTCTTCTGTTATTTCTGCTTGTTCGGCTTATTCTTCTGTTACTTATGCTTTTCCTCTTATTCTTCTCTTTCATCTTCTTGTTTTTCCTGTAATTCTAGTTCTTTTTGTTCTTCTTGTAGTTCTACATGTCCTTCTTCTTCTTCTTCATCTTCTTCAGTTTCTTCTGCAATTTTTTGTTTTTTTAATTACTTCTTCTGCTTTTTCTGGTTCTTCTGCTTTTTCTTCTGTTATTTCTTCTTTTTCGGCTTATTCTTCTCTTATTTCTGCTTTCTCCTCATATTCTTCTGTTTCTTCTTTTTGTTGTTCTTGTTCTTCTAGGTCTTCTTGTTCATCTTGTAGTTATACATGTCCTTCATCTTCTTCTTCATCTTCGTCTGTTTCTTCTGCACTTTTTGTTTTTTCAATTACTTCTTCTTCTGCTTCTGCTTCTTCCTCTGCTGAATCTTCTGTTATTTCTGCTTGTTCGGCTTATTCTTCTCTTATTTCTCCTTTTTCCTCTTATTCTTCTCTTTCTTCTTCTTCTTCTTCTAGTTCTTCATGTTTTCCATGTAGTTCTACTTGTCCTTCTTCTTCTTCTTCATCTTCTTCTGTTTCTTTTGCAGTTTTTGTTTTTTCAATTACTTCTTCTTCTGCTTCTTCTGCTTCTTCCTCAGCTGAATTTTATTTTATTTCTACTTTTTCTGCTTATTCTTCTGTTATTTCTGCTCTTTCGGCTTATTCTTCTCTTATTTCTGCTTTTTGTCTTATTCTTCTGTTTCTTCTTGTTGTTCTTGTTCTTCTAGTTCTTCTTGTTATTCATGTAGTTCTACATGTTCTTCTTCTTCTTCTTCTTCTTCTTCTTCTTCTTCTTCTTCTTCTTCTTCTTCTTCTTCTTCTTCTTCTTCTTCTTCTTCTTCTTCTTCTTCTTCTTCTTCTTCTTCTTCTTCTTCTGTTTCTTCTGCACTTTTGGGTTTTTCAATTACTTCATCTTCTACTGCTTCTTCTGCCATTTCCTCAGATGAATCTTCTGTTATTTCTGCTTTTTCGGCTTATTCGTCTGTAATTTCTGCTTGTTCGGCTTATTCTTCTTTTAATTCTACTTTCTCATCTTATTCTTGTGTTTCTACTTCTTTTTCTATTTCTTCTTCTAGTTCTCCTTGTAGTTCCATATCACCCTCTTCTTCTTCATCATCTTCTTCTGTTTCTACTGCTGTTTCTGCTTTTTCAATTACTTCTACTTTGCTTC
Source organism: Talpa europaea (assembly GCF_964194135.1). Lineage (NCBI taxonomy): Eukaryota > Metazoa > Chordata > Mammalia > Eulipotyphla > Talpidae > Talpa > Talpa europaea. Next base: position 6,825 of record NW_028167770.1, read on the forward strand.
TTCTGCTTCTTCTTCAGCTTTTTCTTCTGTTATTTCTGCTCTTTCGTCTTATACTTCTCTAATTTCTGCTTTTTCGTCTTATTCTTCTGTTTCTTCTTCTTGTTCTTCTTGTTCTTCTAGTTCTCTTGTTCTTCTTGTAGTTCTACATGTCCTTCTTCTTCTTCTTCGTTTTCTTCTGTTGCTTCTGCACTTTTTGTTGTTTTCAATTACTCCTTCTTCTGCTTCTTCTGCTTCTTCCTCAGCTGAATCTTCTGTTATTTCTGCTTTTTCGGCTTATTCTTCTGTTATTTCTGCTTGTTCGGCTTATTCTTCTGTTACTTATGCTTTTCCTCTTATTCTTCTCTTTCATCTTCTTGTTTTTCCTGTAATTCTAGTTCTTTTTGTTCTTCTTGTAGTTCTACATGTCCTTCTTCTTCTTCTTCATCTTCTTCAGTTTCTTCTGCAATTTTTTGTTTTTTTAATTACTTCTTCTGCTTTTTCTGGTTCTTCTGCTTTTTCTTCTGTTATTTCTTCTTTTTCGGCTTATTCTTCTCTTATTTCTGCTTTCTCCTCATATTCTTCTGTTTCTTCTTTTTGTTGTTCTTGTTCTTCTAGGTCTTCTTGTTCATCTTGTAGTTATACATGTCCTTCATCTTCTTCTTCATCTTCGTCTGTTTCTTCTGCACTTTTTGTTTTTTCAATTACTTCTTCTTCTGATTCTGCTTCTTCCTCTGCTGAATCTTCTGTTATTTCTGCTTGTTCGGCTTATTCTTCTCTTATTTCTCCTTTTTCCTCTTATTCTTCTGTTTCTTCTTGTTGTTCTTGTTCTTCTAGGTCTTCTTGTTATTCATGTAGTTCTACATGTTCTTCTTCTTCTTCTTCTTCTTCTTCTTCTTCTTCTTCTTCTTCTTCTTCTTCTTCTTCTTCTTCTTCTTCTTCTTCTTCTTCTTCTTCTTCTTCTTCTTCTTCTTCTGTATCTTCTGCACTTTTGGGTTTTTCAATTACTTCATCTTCTACTGCTTCTTCTGCCATTTCCTCAGATGAATCTTCTGTTATTTCTGCTTTTTCGGCTTATTCGTCTGTAATTTCTGCTTGTTCGGCTTATTCTTCTTTTATTTCTACTTTCTCATCTTATTCTTCTGTTTCTACTTCTTTTTCTATTTCTTCTTCTAGTTCTCCTTGTAGTTCTATATCACCCTTTCTTCGTCTTCATCTTCTTCTGTTTCTACTGCTGTTTCTGCTTTTTCCATTACTTCTACTTTTTCTGCTTCTTCTGCTTCTTCTTCAGCTTTTTCTTCTGTTATTTCTGCTCTTTCGTCTTTTTCTTCTCTAATTTCTGCTTTTTCCTCATTCTTCTGTTTCTTCTTCTTCTTCTTCTTGTTCTTCTAGTTCTTTTGTTCTTCTTGTAGTTCTACATGTCCTTCTTCTTCTTCTTCGTCTTCTTCTGTTGCTTCTGCACTTTTTGTTGTTTTCAATTACTCCTTCTTCTGCTTCTTCTGCTTCTTCCTCAGCTGAATCTTCTGTTATTTCTGCTTTTTCGGCTTATTCTTCTGTTATTTCTGCTTGTTCGGCTTATTCTTCTGTTACTTATGCTTTTCCTCTTATTCTTCTCTTTCATCTTCTTGTTTTTCCTGTAATTCTAGTTCTTTTTGTTCTTCTTGTAGTTCTACATGTCCTTCTTCTTCTTCTTCATCTTCTTCAGTTTCTTCTGCAATTTTTTGTTTTTTTAATTACTTCTTCTGCTTTTTCTGGTTCTTCTGCTTTTTCTTCTGTTATTTCTTCTTTTTCGGCTTATTCTTCTCTTATTTCTGCTTTCTCCTCATATTCTTCTGTTTCTTCTTTTTGTTGTTCTTGTTCTTCTAGGTCTTCTTGTTCATCTTGTAGTTATACATGTCCTTCATCTTCTTCTTCATCTTCGTCTGTTTCTTCTGCACTTTTTGTTTTTTCAATTACTTCTTCTTCTGCTTCTGCTTCTTCCTCTGCTGAATCTTCTGTTATTTCTGCTTGTTCGGCTTATTCTTCTCTTATTTCTCCTTTTTCCTCTTATTCTTCTCTTTCTTCTTCTTCTTCTTCTAGTTCTTCATGTTTTCCATGTAGTTCTACTTGTCCTTCTTCTTCTTCTTCATCTTCTTCTGTTTCTTTTGCAGTTTTTGTTTTTTCAATTACTTCTTCTTCTGCTTCTTCTGCTTCTTCCTCAGCTGAATTTTATTTTATTTCTACTTTTTCTGCTTATTCTTCTGTTATTTCTGCTCTTTCGGCTTATTCTTCTCTTATTTCTGCTTTTTGTCTTATTCTTCTGTTTCTTCTTGTTGTTCTTGTTCTTCTAGTTCTTCTTGTTATTCATGTAGTTCTACATGTTCTTCTTCTTCTTCTTCTTCTTCTTCTTCTTCTTCTTCTTCTTCTTCTTCTTCTTCTTCTTCTTCTTCTTCTTCTTCTTCTTCTTCTTCTTCTTCTTCTTCTTCTTCTTCTTCTGTTTCTTCTGCACTTTTGGGTTTTTCAATTACTTCATCTTCTACTGCTTCTTCTGCCATTTCCTCAGATGAATCTTCTGTTATTTCTGCTTTTTCGGCTTATTCGTCTGTAATTTCTGCTTGTTCGGCTTATTCTTCTTTTAATTCTACTTTCTCATCTTATTCTTGTGTTTCTACTTCTTTTTCTATTTCTTCTTCTAGTTCTCCTTGTAGTTCCATATCACCCTCTTCTTCTTCATCATCTTCTTCTGTTTCTACTGCTGTTTCTGCTTTTTCAATTACTTCTACTTTGCTTCTTCTGCTTCTTCTTCAGCTTTTTCTTCTGTTATTTCTGCTCTTTCGTCTTATACTTCTCTAATTTCTGCTTTTTCGTCTTATTCTTCTGTTTCTTCTTCTTGTTCTTCTTGTTCTTCTAGTTCTCTTGTTCTTCTTGTAGTTCTACATGTCCTTCTTCTTCTTCTTCGTTTTCTTCTGTTGCTTCTGCACTTTTTGTTGTTTTCAATTACTCCTTCTTCTGCTTCTTCTGCTTCTTCCTCAGCTGAATCTTCTGTTATTTCTGCTTTTTCGGCTTATTCTTCTGTTATTTCTGCTTGTTCGGCTTATTCTTCTGTTACTTATGCTTTTCCTCTTATTCTTCTCTTTCATCTTCTTGTTTTTCCTGTAATTCTAGTTCTTTTTGTTCTTCTTGTAGTTCTACATGTCCTTCTTCTTCTTCTTCATCTTCTTCAGTTTCTTCTGCAATTTTTTGTTTTTTTAATTACTTCTTCTGCTTTTTCTGGTTCTTCTGCTTTTTCTTCTGTTATTTCTTCTTTTTCGGCTTATTCTTCTCTTATTTCTGCTTTCTCCTCATATTCTTCTGTTTCTTCTTTTTGTTGTTCTTGTTCTTCTAGGTCTTCTTGTTCATCTTGTAGTTATACATGTCCTTCATCTTCTTCTTCATCTTCGTCTGTTTCTTCTGCACTTTTTGTTTTTTCAATTACTTCTTCTTCTGATTCTGCTTCTTCCTCTGCTGAATCTTCTGTTATTTCTGCTTGTTCGGCTTATTCTTCTCTTATTTCTCCTTTTTCCTCTTATTCTTCTGTTTCTTCTTGTTGTTCTTGTTCTTCTAGGTCTTCTTGTTATTCATGTAGTTCTACATGTTCTTCTTCTTCTTCTTCTTCTTCTTCTTCTTCTTCTTCTTCTTCTTCTTCTTCTTCTTCTTCTTCTTCTTCTTCTTCTTCTTCTTCTTCTTCTTCTTCTTCTTCTGTATCTTCTGCACTTTTGGGTTTTTCAATTACTTCATCTTCTACTGCTTCTTCTGCCATTTCCTCAGATGAATCTTCTGTTATTTCTGCTTTTTCGGCTTATTCGTCTGTAATTTCTGCTTGTTCGGCTTATTCTTCTTTTATTTCTACTTTCTCATCTTATTCTTCTGTTTCTACTTCTTTTTCTATTTCTTCTTCTAGTTCTCCTTGTAGTTCTATATCACCCTTTCTTCGTCTTCATCTTCTTCTGTTTCTACTGCTGTTTCTGCTTTTTCCATTACTTCTACTTTTTCTGCTTCTTCTGCTTCTTCTTCAGCTTTTTCTTCTGTTATTTCTGCTCTTTCGTCTTTTTCTTCTCTAATTTCTGCTTTTTCCTCATTCTTCTGTTTCTTCTTCTTCTTCTTCTTGTTCTTCTAGTTCTTTTGTTCTTCTTGTAGTTCTACATGTCCTTCTTCTTCTTCTTCGTCTTCTTCTGTTGCTTCTGCACTTTTTGTTGTTTTCAATTACTCCTTCTTCTGCTTCTTCTGCTTCTTCCTCAGCTGAATCTTCTGTTATTTCTGCTTTTTCGGCTTATTCTTCTGTTATTGCTGCTTGTTCGGCTTATTCTTCTGTTACTTATGCTTTTCCTCTTATTCTTCTCTTTCATCTTCTTGTTTTTCCTGTAATTCTAGTTCTTTTTGTTCTTCTTGTAGTTCTACATGTCCTTCTTCTTCATCTTCATCTTCTTCAGTTTCTTCTGCAATTTTTTGTTTTTTTAATTACTTCTTCTTCTTCTGCTTCTTCTGGTTCTTCTTCTGCTTTTTCTTCTGTTATTTCTGCTTTTTCGGCTTATTCTTCTCTTATTTCTGCTTTCTCCTCATATTCTTCTGTTTCTTCTTTTTGTTGTTCTTGTTCTTCTAGGTCTTCTTGTTCATCTTGTAGTTATACATGTCCTTCATCTTCTTCTTCATCTTCGTCTGTTTCTTCTGCACTTTTTGTTTTTTCAATTACTTCTTCTTCTGCTTCTGCTTCTTCCTCTGCTGAATCTTCTGTTATTTCTGCTTGTTCGGCTTATTCTTCTCTTATTTCTCCTTTTTCCTCTTATTCTTCTGTTTCTTCTTCTTCTTCTTCTAGTTCTTCATGTTTTCCATGTAGTTCTACTTGTCCTTCTTCTTCTTCTTCATCTTCTTCTGTTTCTTTTGCAGTTTTTGTTTTTTCAATTACTTCTTCTTCTGCTTCTTCTGCTTCTTCCTCAGCTGAATTTTATTTTATTTCTACTTTTTCTGCTTATTCTTCTGTTATTTCTGCTCTTTCGGCTTATTCTTCTCTTATTTCTGCTTTTTGTCTTATTCTTCTGTTTCTTCTTGTTGTTCTTGTTCTTCTAGTTCTTCTTGTTATTCATGTAGTTCTACATGTTCTTCTTCTTCTTCTTCTTCTTCTTCTTCTTCTTCTTCTTCTTCTTCTTCTTCTTCTTCTTCTTCTTCTTCTTCTTCTTCTTCATCTTCTTCTGTTTCTTCTGCACTTTTGGGTTTTTCAATTACTTCATCTTCTACTGCTTCTTCTGCCATTTCCTCAGATGAATCTTCTGTTATTTCTGCTTTTTCGGCTTATTCGTCTGTAATTTCTGCTTGTTCGGCTTATTCTTCTTTTAATTCTACTTTCTCATCTTATTCTTGTGTTTCTACTTCTTTTTCTATTTCTTCTTCTAGTTCTCCTTGTAGTTCCATATCACCCTCTTCTTCTTCATCATCTTCTTCTGTTTCTACTGCTGTTTCTGCTTTTTCAATTACTTCTACTTTGCTTCTTCTGCTTCTTCTTCAGCTTTTTCTTCTGTTATTTCTGCTCTTTCGTCTTATACTTCTCTAATTTCTGCTTTTTCGTCTTATTCTTCTGTTTCTTCTTCTTGTTCTTCTAGTTCTCTTGTTCTTCTTGTAGTTCTACATGTCCTTCTTCTTCTTCTTCTTCTTCTTCTTCTTCTTCTTCTTCTTCTTCTTCTTCTTCTTCTTCTTCTTCTTCTTCTTCTTCTTCTTCTTCTTCTTCTTCTTCTTCTTCTTCTTCTTCTTCTTCTTCTTCTGTTTCTTCTTCTTGTTCTTATAGTTCTTCTATTATTTCTACATCTCCTCCTTCTTCTTCTTCATCTTCTTCCGTTCTTCTGTATTTTCTGCTTTTCCAATTACTTCTTCTTCTTCGGCTTCATCTGTTTCTTCCTCAGCTTATTCTTCTGTTATTTCTTCTGTTTCGGCTTATTCATCTGTTATTTCTGCTTTTTCCGCTTATTCTTCTCTTATTTCTGCTTTTTCGTCTTATTCTTCTGTTTCTTCTTGTTGTTCTGGTTCTTCTAGTTCTTCTTGTTATTCATGTAGTTCTACATGTCCTTCTTCTTCTTTTTCTTCTTCTTCTTCTTCTTCTTCTTCTTCTTCTTCTTCTTCTTCTTCTTCTTCTTCTTCTTCTTCTTCTTCTTCTTCTTCTTCTGCTTCTTCTTCTGCTTCTTCTTCTTCTTCTTCTTCTGCTTCTTCTTCTGCTTCTTCTTCTGTATCTTCTGCACTTTTGGGTTTTTCAATTACCTCATCTTCTACTGCTTCTTCTGCCATTTCCTCAGATGAATCTTCTGTTATTTCTGCTTTTTCGGCTTATTCGTCTATAATTTCTGCTTGTTCTCTTATTCTTCTTTTATTTCTACTTTCTCATCTTATTCTTCTGTTTCTACTTCTTTTCCTATTTCTTCTTCTAGTTCTCCTTGTAGTTCTATATCACCCTCTTCTTCTTCTTCATCTTCTTCTGTTTCTACTGCTGTTTCTGCTTTTTCCATTACTTCTACTTTTTCTGCTTCTTCTGCTTCTTCTTCAGCTTTTTCTTCTGTTATTTCTGCTCTTTCGTCTTTTTCTTCTCTAATTTCTGCTTTTTCCTCTTATTCTTCTGTTTCTTCTTCTTCTTCTTTGTTCTTCTAGTTCTCTTGTTCTTCTTGTAGTTCTACATGTCCTTCTTCTTCTTCTTCGTCTTCTTCTGTTGCTTCTGCACTTTTTGTTGTTTTCAATTACTCCTTCTTCTGCTTCTTCTGCTTCTTCCTCAGCTGAATCTTCTGTTATTTCTGCTTTTTCGGCTTATTCTTCTGTTATTTCTGCTTGTTCGGCTTATTCTTCTGTTACTTATACTTTTCCTCTTATTCTTCTCTTTCGTCTTCTTGTTTTTCCTGTAATTCTAGTTCTTTTTGTTCTTCTTGTAGTTCTACATGTCCTTCTTCTTCTTCTTCATCTTCTTCAGTTTCTTCTGCAATTTTTTTGTTTTTTTAATTACTTCTTCTGCTTTTTCTGGTTCTTCTGCTTTTTCTTCTGTTCTTTCTTCTTTTTCGGCTTATTCTTCTCTTATTTCTGCTTTCTCCTCATATTCTTCTGTTTCTTCTTTTTGTTGTTCTTGTTCTTCTAGGTCTTCTTGTTCATCTTGTAGTTATACATGTCCTTCATCTTCTTCTTCATCTTCGTCTGTTTCTTCTTCACTTTTTGTTTTTTCAATTACTTCTTCTTCTGTTTCTGCTTCTTCCTCTGCTGAATCTTCTGTTATTTCTGCTTGTTCGGCTTATTCTTCTCTTATTTCTCCTTTTTTCCTCTTATTCTTCTGTTTCTTCTTGTTGTTCTTGTTCTTCTAGGTCTTCTTGTTATTCATGTAGTTCTACATGTCCCTTCTTCTTCTTCTTCTCTTCTTCTTCTTCTTCTTCTTCTTCTTCTTCTTCTTTTTCTTCTTCTTCTTCTTCTTCTTCTTCTTCTTCTTCTTCTTCTTTTCTTCTTCTTCTTCTTCTTCTTCTTCTTCTTCTGTATCTTCTGCACTTTTGGGTTTTTCAATTACTTCATCTTCTACTGCTTCTTCTGCCATTTCCTCAGATGAATCTTCTGTTATTTCTGCTTTTTCGGCTTATTCGTCTGTAATTTCTGCTTGTTCGGCTTATTCTTCTTTATTTCTACTTTCTCATCTTATTCTTCTGTTTCTACTTCTTTTTCTATTTCTTCTTCTAGTTCTCCTTGTAGTTCTATATCACCCTTTCTTCGTCTTCATCTTCTTCTGTTTCTACTGCTGTTTCTGCTTTTTCCATTACTTCTACTTTTTCTGCTTCTTCTGCTTCTTCTTCAGCTTTTTCTTCTGTTATTTCTGCTCTTTCGTCTTTTTCTTCTCTAATTTCTGCTTTTTCCTCTTATTCTTCTCTTTCTTCTTCTTCTTCTTCTTGTTCTTCTAGTTCTCTTGTTCTTCTTGTAGTTCTACATGTCCTTCTTCTTCTTCTTCGTCTTCTTCTGTTGCTTCTGCACTTTTTGTTGTTTTCAATTACTCCTTCTTCTGCTTCTTCTGCTTCTTCCTCAGCTGAATCTTCTGTTATTTCTGCTTTTTCGGCTTATTCTTCTGTTATTGCTGCTTGTTCGGCTTATTCTTCTGTTACTTATGCTTTTCCTCTTATTCTTCTCTTTCATCTTCTTGTTTTCCTGTAATTCTAGTTCTTTTTGTTCTTCTTGTAGTTCTACATGTCCTTCTTCTTCATCTTCATCTTCTTCAGTTTCTTCTGCAATTTTTTGTTTTTTTAATTACTTCTTCTTCTTCTGCTTCTTCTGGTTCTTCTTCTGCTTTTTCTTCCTTTATTTCTGCTTTTTCGGCTTATTCTTCTCTTATTTCTGCTTTCTCCTCATATTCTTCTGTTTCTTCTTTTTGTTGTTCTTGTTCTTCTAGGTCTTCTTGTTCATCTTGTAGTTATACATGTCCTTCATCTTCTTCTTCATCTTCGTCTGTTTCTCTGCACTTTTTGTTTTTTCAATTACTTCTTCTTCTGCTTCTGCTTCTTCCTCTGCTGAATCTTCTGTTATTTCTGCTTGTTCGGCTTATTCTTCTCTTATTTCTCCTTTTTCCTCTTATTCTTCTGTTTCTTCTTCTTCTTCTTCTAGTTCTTCATGTTTTCCATGTAGTTCTACTTGTCCTTCTTCTTCTTCTTCATCTTCTTCTGTTTCTTTTGCAGTTTTTGTTTTTTCAATTACTTCTTCTTCTGCTTCTTCTGCTTCTTCCTCAGCTGAATTTTATTTTATTTCTCCTTTTTCTGCTTATTCTTCTGTTATTTCTGCTCTTTTGGCTTATTCTTCTCTTATTTCTGCTTTTTGTCTTATTCTTCTGTTTCTTCTTGTTGTTCTTGTTCTTCTAGTTCTTCTTGTTATTCATGTAGTTCTACATGTTCTTCTTCTTCTTCTTCTTCTTCTTCTTCTTCTTCTTCTTCTTCTTCTTCTTCTTCTTCTTCTTCTTCTTCTTCTTCTTCTTCTTCTTCTTCTTCTTCTTCTTCTTCTTCTGTTTCTTCTGCACTTTTGGGTTTTTCAATTACTTCATCTTCTACTGCTTCTTCTGCCATTTCCTCAGATGAATCTTCTGTTATTTCTGCTTTTTCGGCTTATTCGTCTGTAATTTCTGCTTGTTCGGCTTATTCTTCTTTTAATTCTACTTTCTCATCTTATTCTTGTGTTTCTACTTCTTTTTCTATTTCTTCTTCTAGTTCTCCTTGTAGTTCCATATCACCCTCTTCTTCTTCATCATCTTCTTCTGTTTCTACTGCTGTTTCTGCTTTTTCAATTACTTCTACATTGCTTCTTCTGCTTCTTCTTCAGCTTTTTCTTCTGTTATTTCTGCTCTTTCGTCTTATACTTCTCTAATTTCTGCTTTTTCGTCTTATTCTTCTGTTTCTTCTTCTTGTTCTTCTTGTTCTTCTAGTTCTCTTGTTCTTCTTGTAGTTCTACATGTCCTTCTTCTTCTTCTTCGTCTTCTTCTGTTGCTTCTGCACTTTTTGTTGTTTTCAATTACTCCTTCTTCTGCTTCTTCTGCTTCTTCCTCAGCTGAATCTTCTGTTATTTCTGCTTTTTCGGCTTATTCTTCTGTTATATCTGCTTGTTCGGCTTATTCTTCTGTTACTTATGCTTTTCCTCTTATTCTTCTCTTTCATCTTCTTGTTTTTCCTGTAATTCTAGTTCTTTTTGTTCTTCTTGTAGTTCTACATGTCCTTCTTCTTCATCTTCATCTTCTTCAGTTTCTTCTGCAATTTTTTGTTTTTTTAATTACTTCTTCTTCTTCTGCTTCTTCTGGTTCTTCTTCTGCTTTTTCTTCTGTTATTTCTGCTTTTTCGGCTTATTCTTCTCTTATTTCTGCTTTCTCCTCATATTCTTCTGTTTCTTCTTTTTGTTGTTCTTGTTCTTCTAGGTCTTCTTGTTCATCTTGTAGTTATACATGTCCTTCATCTTCTTCTTCATCTTCGTCTGTTTCTTCTGTACTTTTTGTTTTTTCAATTACTTCTTCTTCTGCTTCTGCTTCTTCCTCTGCTGAATCTTCTGTTATTTCTGCTTGTTCGGCTTATTCTTCTCTTATTTCTCCTTTTTCCTCTTATTCTTCTGTTTCTTCTTCTTCTTCTTCTAGTTCTTCATGTTTTCCATGTAGTTCTACTTGTCCTTCTTCTTCTTCTTCATCTTCTTCTGTTTCTTTTGCAGTTTTTGTTTTTTCAATTACTTCTTCTTCTGCTTCTTCTGCTTCTTCCTCAGCTGAATTTTATTTTATTTCTCCTTTTTCTGCTTATTCTTCTGTTATTTCTGCTCTTTTGGCTTATTCTTCTCTTATTTCTGCTTTTTGTCTTATTCTTCTGTTTCTTCTTGTTGTTCTTGTTCTTCTAGTTCTTCTTGTTATTCATGTAGTTCTACATGTTCTTCTTCTTCTTCTTCTTCTTCTTCTTCTTCTTCTTCTTCTTCTTCTTCTTCTTCTTCTTCTTCTTCTTCTTCTTCTTCTTCTTCTTCTTCTTCTTCTTCTTCTGTTTCTTCTGCACTTTTGGGTTTTTCAATTACTTCATCTTCTACTGCTTCTTCTGCCATTTCCTCAGATGAATCTTCTGTTATTTCTGCTTTTTCGGCTTATTCGTCTGTAATTTCTGCTTGTTCGGCTTATTCTTCTTTTAATTCTACTTTCTCATCTTATTCTTGTGTTTCTACTTCTTTTTCTATTTCTTCTTCTAGTTCTCCTTGTAGTTCCATATCACCCTCTTCTTCTTCATCATCTTCTTCTGTTTCTACTGCTGTTTCTGCTTTTTCAATTACTTCTACATTGCTTCTTCTGCTTCTTCTTCAGCTTTTTCTTCTGTTATTTCCGCTCTTTCGTCTTATACTTCTCTAATTTCTGCTTTTTCGTCTTATTCTTCTGTTTCTTCTTCTTGTTCTTCTTGTTCTTCTAGTTCTCTTGTTCTTCTTGTAGTTCTACATGTCCTTCTTCTTCTTCTTCGTCTTCTTCTGTTGCTTCTGCACTTTTTGTTGTTTTCAATTACTCCTTCTTCTGCTTCTTCTGCTTCTTCCTCAGCTGAATCTTCTGTTATTTCTGCTTTTTCGGCTTATTCTTCTGTTATTTCTGCTTGTTCGGCTTATTCTTCTGTTACTTATGCTTTTCCTCTTATTCTTCTCTTTCATCTTCTTGTTTTTCCTGTAATTCTAGTTCTTTTTGTTCTTCTTGTAGTTCTACATGTCCTTCTTCTTCTTCTTCATCTTCTTCAGTTTCTTCTGCAATTTTTTGTTTTTTTAATTACTTCTTCTGCTTTTTCTGGTTCTTCTGCTTTTTCTTCTGTTATTTCTTCTTTTTCGGCTTATTCTTCTCTTATTTCTGCTTTCTCCTCATATTCTTCTGTTTCTTCTTTTTGTTGTTCTTGTTCTTCTAGGTCTTCTTGTTCATCTTGTAGTTATACATGTCCTTCATCTTCTTCTTCATCTTCGTCTGTTTCTTCTGCACTTTTTGTTTTTTCAATTACTTCTTCTTCTGCTTCTGCTTCTTCCTCTGCTGAATCTTCTGTTATTTCTGCTTGTTCGGCTTATTCTTCTCTTATTTCTCCTTTTTCCTCTTATTCTTCTGTTTCTTCTTGTTGTTCTTGTTCTTCTAGGTCTTCTTGTTATTCATGTAGTTCTACATGTTCTTCTTCTTCTTCTTCTTCTTCTTCTTCTTCTTCTTCTTCTTCTTCTTCTTCTTCTTCTTCTTCTTCTTCTTCTTCTTCTTCTTCTTCTTCTGTATTTTCTGCACTTTTGGGTTTTTTCAATTACTTCATCTTCTACTGCTTCTTCTGCCATTTCCTCAGATGAATCTTCTGTTATTTCTGCTTTTTCGGCTTATTCGTCTGTAATTTCTGCTTGTTCGGCTTATTCTTCTTTTATTTCTACTTTCTCATCTTATTCTTCTGTTTCTACTTCTTTTTCTATTTCTTCTTCTAGTTCTCCTTGTAGTTCTATATCACCCTTTCTTTCTTCGTCTTCAATCTTCTTCTGTTTCTACTGCTGTTTCTGCTTTTTCCATTACTTCTACTTTTCTGCTTCTTCTGCTTCTTCTTCAGCTTTTTCTTCTGTTATTTCTGCTCTTTCGTCTTTTTCTTCTCTAATTTCTGCTTTTTCCTCTTATTCTTCTCTTTCTTCTTCTTCTTCTTCTTGTTCTTCTAGTTCTCTTGTTCTTCTTGTAGTTCTACATGTCCTTCTTCTTCTTCTTCGTCTTCTTCTGTTGCTTCTGCACTTTTTGTTGTTTTCAATTACTCCTTCTTCTGCTTCTTCTGCTTCTTCCTCAGCTGAATCTTCTCTTATTTCTGCTTTTTCGGCTTATTCTTCTGTTATATCTGCTTGTTCGGCTATTCTTCTGTTACTTATGCTGTTCCTCTTATTCTTCTCTTTCATCTTCTTGTTTTTCCTGTAATTCTAGTTCTTTTTGTTCTTCTTGTAGTTCTACATGTCCTTCTTCTTCATCTTCATCTTCTTCAGTTTCTTCTGCAATTTTTTGTTTTTTTAATTACTTCTTCTTCTTCTGCTTCTTCTGGTTCTTCTTCTGCTTTTTCTTCTGTTATTTCTGCTTTTTCGGCTTATTCTTCTCTTATTTCTGCTTTCTCCTCATATTCTTCTGTTTCTTCTTTTTGTTGTTCTTGTTCTTCTAGGTCTTCTTGTTCATCTTGTAGTTATACATGTCCTTCATCTTCTTCTTCATCTTCGTCTGTTTCTTCTGCACTTTTTGTTTTTTCAATTACTTCTTCTTCTGCTTCTGCTTCTTCCTCTGCTGAATCTTCTGTTATTTCTGCTTGTTCGGCTTATTCTTCTCTTATTTCTCCTTTTTCCTCTTATTCTTCTGTTCTTCTTCTTCTTCTTCTAGTTCTTCATGTTTTCCATGTAGTTCTACTTGTCCTTCTTCTTCTTCTTCATCTTCTTCTGTTTCTTTTGCAGTTTTTGTTTTTTCAATTACTTCTTCTTCTGCTTCTTCTGCTTCTTCCTCAGCTGAATTTTATTTTATTTCTCCTTTTTCTGCTTATTCTTCTGTTATTTCTGCTCTTTCGGCTTATTCTTCTCTTATTTCTGCTTTTTGTCTTATTCTTCTGTTTCTTCTTGTTGTTCTTGTTCTTCTAGTTCTTCTTGTTATTCATGTAGTTCTACATGTTCTTCTTCTTCTTCTTCTTCTTCTTCTTCTTCTTCTTCTTCTTCTTCTTCTTCTTCTTCTTCTTCTTCTTCTTCTTCTTCTTCTTCTTCTTCTTCTTCTGTTTCTTCTGCACTTTTGGGTTTTTCAATTACTTCATCTTCTACTGCTTCTTCTGCCATTTCCTCAGATGAATCTTCTGTTATTTCTGCTTTTTCGGCTTATTCGTCTGTAATTTCTGCTTGTTCGGCTTATTCTTCTTATTATTTCTACTTTCTCATCTTATTCTTCTGTTTCTACTTCTTTTTCTATTTCTTCTTCTAGTTCTCCTTGTAGTTCTATATCACCCTCTTCTTCTTCATCATCTTCTTCTGTTTCTACTGCTGTTTCTGCTTTTTCAATTACTTCTACTTTGTCTGCTTCTTCTGCTTCTTCAGCTTTTTCTTCTGTTATTTCTGCTCTTTCGTCTTATACTTCTCTATTTTCTGCTTTTTCGTCTTATTCTTCTGTTTCTTCTTCTTGTTCTTCTTGTTCTTCTAGTTCTCTTGTTCTTCTTGTAGTTCTACATGTCCTTCTTCTTCTTCTTCTTCTTCTTCTTCTTCTTCTTCTTCTTCTTCTTCTTCTTCTTCTTCTTCTTCTTCTTCTTCTTCTTCTTCTTCTTCTTCTTCTTCTTCTTCTTCTGTTTCTTCTTCTTCTGTTTCTTCTTCTTGTTCTTATAGTTCTTCTATTATTTCTACATCTCCTCCTTCTTCTTCTTCATCTTCTTCCGTTCTTCTGTATTTTCTGCTTTTCCAATTACTTCTTCTTCTTCGGCTTCATCTGTTTCTTCCTCAGCTTATTCTTCTGTTATTTCTTCTGTTTCGGCTTATTCATCTGTTATTTCTGCTTTTTCCGCTTATTCTTCTCTTATTTCTGCTTTTTCGTCTTATTCTTCTGTTTCTTCTTGTTGTTCTGGTTCTTCTAGTTCTTCTTGTTATTCATGTAGTTCTACATGTCCTTCTTCTTCTTTTTCTTCTTCTTCTTCTTCTTCTTCTTCTTCTTCTTCTTCTTCTTCCTCTTCTTCTTCTTCTTCTTCTTCTTCTTCTTCTTCTTCTTCTTCTTCTTCTTCTTCTTCTTCTTCTTCTTCTTCTTCTTCCTCTTCCTCTTCTTCTTCTTCTTCTTCTTCTTCTTCTTCTTTTCTTCTTCTTCTTCTTCTTCTTCTTCTTCTTCTTCTTCTTCTTCTTCTTCTTCTTCTTCTTCTTCTTCTTCTTCTGTATCTTCTGCACTTTTGGGTTTTTCAATTACTTCATCTTCTACTGCTTCTTCTGCCATTTCCTCAGATGAATCTTCTGTTATTTCTGCTTTTTCGGCTTATTCGTCTGTAATTTCTGCTTGTTCTTCTTATTCTTTTATTTCTACTTTCTCATCTTATTCTTCTGTTTCTACTTCTTTTTCTATTTCTTCTTCTAGTTCTCCTTGTAGTTCTATATCACCCTTTCATCGTCTTCATCTTCTTCTGTTTCTACTGCTGTTTCTGCTTTTTCCATTACTTCTACTTTTTCTGCTTCTTCTGCTTCTTCTTCAGCTTTTTCTTCTGTTATTTCTGCTCTTTCGTCTTTTTCTTCTCTAATTTCTGCTTTTTCCTCTTATTCTTCTGTTTCTTCTTCTTCTTCTTCTTGTTCTTCTAGTTCTCTTGTTCTTCTTGTAGTTCTACATGTCCTTCTTCTTCTTCTTCGTCTTCTTTTGTTGCTTCTGCACTTTTTGTTGTTTTCAATTACTCCTTCTTCTGCTTCTTCTGCTTCTTCCTCAGCTGAATCTTCTGTTATTTCTGCTTTTTCGGCTTATTCTTCTGTTATATCTGCTTGTTCGGCTTATTCTTCTGTTACTTATGCTTTTCCTCTTATTCTTCTCTTTCATCTTCTTGTTTTTCCTGTAATTCTAGTTCTTTTTGTTCTTCTTGTAGTTCTACATGTCCTTCTTCTTCATCTTCATCTTCTTCAGTTTCTTCTGCAATTTTTTGTTTTTTTAATTACTTCTTCTTCTTCTGCTTCTTCTGGTTCTTCTTCTGCTTTTTCTTCTGTTATTTCTGCTTTTTCGGCTTATTCTTCTCTTATTTCTGCTTTCTCCTCATATTCTTCTGTTTCTTCTTTTTGTTGTTCTTGTTCTTCTAGGTCTTCTTGTTCATCTTGTAGTTATACATGTCCTTCATCTTCTTCTTCATCTTCGTCTGTTTCTTCTGTACTTTTTGTTTTTTCAATTACTTCTTCTTCTGCTTCTGCTTCTTCCTCTGCTGAATCTTCTGTTATTTCTGCTTGTTCGGCTTATTCTTCTCTTATTTCTCCTTTTTCCTCTTATTCTTCTGTTTCTTCTTCTTCTTCTTCTAGTTCTTCATGTTTTCCATGTAGTTCTACTTGTCCTTCTTCTTCTTCTTCATCTTCTTCTGTTTCTTTTGCAGTTTTTGTTTTTTCAATTACTTCTTCTTCTGCTTCTTCTGCTTCTTCCTCAGCTGAATTTTATTTTATTTCTCCTTTTTCTGCTTATTCTTCTGTTATTTCTGCTCTTTTGGCTTATTCTTCTCTTATTTCTGCTTTTTGTCTTATTCTTCTGTTTCTTCTTGTTGTTCTTGTTCTTCTAGTTCTTCTTGTTATTCATGTAGTTCTACATGTTCTTCTTCTTCTTCTTCTTCTTCTTCTTCTTCTTCTTCTTCTTCTTCTTCTTCTTCTTCTTCTTCTTCTTCTTCTTCTTCTTCTTCTTCTTCTTCTTCTTCTTCTTCTTCTGTTTCTTCTGCACTTTTGGGTTTTTCAATTACTTCATCTTCTACTGCTTCTTCTGCCATTTCCTCAGATGAATCTTCTGTTATTTCTGCTTTTTCGGCTTATTCGTCTGTAATTTCTGCTTGTTCGGCTTATTCTTCTTTTAATTCTACTTTCTCATCTTATTCTTGTGTTTCTACTTCTTTTTCTATTTCTTCTTCTAGTTCTCCTTGTAGTTCCATATCACCCTCTTCTTCTTCATCATCTTCTTCTGTTTCTACTGCTGTTTCTGCTTTTTCAATTACTTCTACATTGCTTCTTCTGCTTCTTCTTCAGCTTTTTCTTCTGTTATTTCCGCTCTTTCGTCTTATACTTCTCTAATTTCTGCTTTTTCGTCTTATTCTTCTGTTTCTTCTTCTTGTTCTTCTTGTTCTTCTAGTTCTCTTGTTCTTCTTGTAGTTCTACATGTCCTTCTTCTTCTTCTTCGTCTTCTTCTGTTGCTTCTGCACTTTTTGTTGTTTTCAATTACTCCTTCTTCTGCTTCTTCTGCTTCTTCCTCAGCTGAATCTTCTGTTATTTCTGCTTTTTCGGCTTATTCTTCTGTTATTTCTGCTTGTTCGGCTTATTCTTCTGTTACTTATGCTTTTCCTCTTATTCTTCTCTTTCATCTTCTTGTTTTTCCTGTAATTCTAGTTCTTTTTGTTCTTCTTGTAGTTCTACATGTCCTTCTTCTTCTTCTTCATCTTCTTCAGTTTCTTCTGCAATTTTTTGTTTTTTTAATTACTTCTTCTGCTTTTTCTGGTTCTTCTGCTTTTTCTTCTGTTATTTCTTCTTTTTCGGCTTATTCTTCTCTTATTTCTGCTTTCTCCTCATATTCTTCTGTTTCTTCTTTTTGTTGTTCTTGTTCTTCTAGGTCTTCTTGTTCATCTTGTAGTTATACATGTCCTTCATCTTCTTCTTCATCTTCGTCTGTTTCTTCTGCACTTTTTGTTTTTTCAATTACTTCTTCTTCTGCTTCTGCTTCTTCCTCTGCTGAATCTTCTGTTATTTCTGCTTGTTCGGCTTATTCTTCTCTTATTTCTCCTTTTTCCTCTTATTCTTCTGTTTCTTCTTGTTGTTCTTGTTCTTCTAGGTCTTCTTGTTATTCATGTAGTTCTACATGTTCTTCTTCTTCTTCTTCTTCTTCTTCTTCTTCTTCTTCTTCTTCTTCTTCTTCTTCTTCTTCTTCTTCTTCTTCTTCTTCTTCTTCTTCTGTATTTTCTGCACTTTTGGGTTTTTCAATTACTTCATCTTCTACTGCTTCTTCTGCCATTTCCTCAGATGAATCTTCTGTTATTTCTGCTTTTTCGGCTTATTCGTCTGTAATTTCTGCTTGTTCGGCTTATTCTTCTTTTATTTCTACTTTCTCATCTTATTCTTCTGTTTCTACTTCTTTTTCTATTTCTTCTTCTAGTTCTCCTTGTAGTTCTATATCACCCTTTCTTCGTCTTCATCTTCTTCTGTTTCTACTGCTGTTTCTGCTTTTTCCATTACTTCTACTTTTTCTGCTTCTTCTGCTTCTTCTTCAGCTTTTTCTTCTGTTATTTCTGCTCTTTCGTCTTATACTTCTCTAATTTCTGCTTTTTCGTCTTATTCTTCTGTTTCTTCTTCTTGTTCTTCTTGTTCTTCTAGTTCTCTTGTTCTTCTTGTAGTTCTACATGTCCTTCTTCTTCTTCTTCGTCTTCTTCTGTTGCTTCTGCACTTTTTGTTGTTTTCAATTACTCCTTCTTCTGCTTCTTCTGCTTCTTCCTCAGCTGAATCTTCTGTTATTTCTGCTTTTTCGGCTTATTCTTCTGTTATTTCTGCTTGTTCGGCTTATTCTTCTGTTACTTATGCTTTTCCTCTTATTCTTCTCTTTCATCTTCTTGTTTTTCCTGTAATTCTAGTTCTTTTTGTTCTTCTTGTAGTTCTACATGTCCTTCTTCTTCTTCTTCATCTTCTTCAGTTTCTTCTGCAATTTTTTGTTTTTTTAATTACTTCTTCTGCTTTTTCTGGTTCTTCTGCTTTTTCTTCTGTTATTTCTTCTTTTTCGGCTTATTCTTCTCTTATTTCTGCTTTCTCCTCATATTCTTCTGTTTCTTCTTTTTGTTGTTCTTGTTCTTCTAGGTCTTCTTGTTCATCTTGTAGTTATACATGTCCTTCATCTTCTTCTTCATCTTCGTCTGTTTCTTCTGCACTTTTTGTTTTTTCAATTACTTCTTCTTCTGCTTCTGCTTCTTCCTCTGCTGAATCTTCTGTTATTTCTGCTTGTTCGGCTTATTCTTCTCTTATTTCTCCTTTTTCCTCTTATTCTTCTGTTTCTTCTTGTTGTTCTTGTTCTTCTAGGTCTTCTTGTTATTCATGTAGTTCTACATGTTCTTCTTCTTCTTCTTCTTCTTCTTCTTCTTCTTCTTCTTCTTCTTCTTCTTCTTCTTCTTCTTCTTCTTCTTCTTCTTCTTCTTCTTCTTCTTCTTCTTCTGTATCTTCTGCACTTTTGGGTTTTTCAATTACTTCATCTTCTACTGCTTCTTCTGCCATTTCCTCAGATGAATCTTCTGTTATTTCTGCTTTTTCGGCTTATTCGTCTGTAATTTCTGCTTGTTCGGCTTATTCTTCTTTTATTTCTACTTTCTCATCTTATTCTTCTGTTTCTACTTCTTTTTCTATTTCTTCTTCTAGTTCTCCTTGTAGTTCTATATCACCCTTTCTTCGTCTTCATCTTCTTCTGTTTCTACTGCTGTTTCTGCTTTTTCCATTACTTCTACTTTTTCTGCTTCTTCTGCTTCTTCTTCAGCTTTTTCTTCTGTTATTTCTGCTCTTTCGTCTTTTTCTTCTCTAATTTCTGCTTTTTCCTCTTATTCTTCTCTTTCTTCTTCTTCTTCTTCTTGTTCTTCTAGTTCTCTTGTTCTTCTTGTAGTTCTACATGTCCTTCTTCTTCTTCTTCGTCTTCTTTTGTTGCTTCTGCACTTTTTGTTGTTTTCAATTACTCCTTCTTCTGCTTCTTCTGCTTCTTCCTCAGCTGAATCTTCTGTTATTTCTGCTTTTTCGGCTTATTCTTCTGTTATATCTGCTTGTTCGGCTTATTCTTCTGTTACTTATGCTTTTCCTCTTATTCTTCTCTTTCATCTTCTCGTTTTTCCTGTAATTCTAGTTCTTTTTGTTCTTCTTGTAGTTCTACATGTCCTTCTTCTTCATCTTCATCTTCTTCAGTTTCTTCTGCAATTTTTTGTTTTTTTAATTACTTCTTCTTCTTCTGCTTCTTCTGGTTCTTCTTCTGCTTTTTCTTCTGTTATTTCTGCTTTTTCGGCTTATTCTTCTCTTATTTCTGCTTTCTCCTCATATTCTTCTGTTTCTTCTTTTTGTTGTTCTTGTTCTTCTAGGTCTTCTTGTTCATCTTGTAGTTATACATGTCCTTCATCTTCTTCTTCATCTTCGTCTGTTTCTTCTGCACTTTTTGTTTTTTCAATTACTTCTTCTTCTGCTTCTGCTTCTTCCTCTGCTGAATCTTCTGTTATTTCTGCTTGTTCGGCTTATTCTTCTCTTATTTCTCCTTTTTCCTCTTATTCTTCTGTTTCTTCTTCTTCTTCTTCTAGTTCTTCATGTTTTCCATGTAGTTCTACTTGTCCTTCTTCTTCTTCTTCATCTTCTTCTGTTTCTTTTGCAGTTTTTGTTTTTTCAATTACTTCTTCTTCTGCTTCTTCTGCTTCTTCCTCAGCTGAATTTTATTTTATTTCTACTTTTTCTGCTTATTCTTCTGTTATTTCTGCTCTTTCGGCTTATTCTTCTCTTATTTCTGCTTTTTGTCTTATTCTTCTGTTTCTTCTTGTTGTTCTTGTTCTTCTAGTTCTTCTTGTTATTCATGTAGTTCTACATGTTCTTCTTCTTCTTCTTCTTCTTCTTCTTCTTCTTCTTCTTCTTCTTCTTCTTCTTCTTCTTCTTCTTCTTCTTCTTCTTCTTCTGTTTCTTCTGCACTTTTGGGTTTTTCAATTACTTCATCTTCTACTGCTTCTTCTGCCATTTCCTCAGATGAATCTTCTGTTATTTCTGCTTTTTCGGCTTATTCGTCTGTAATTTCTGCTTGTTCGGCTTATTCTTCTTATATTTCTACTATCTCATCTTATTCTTCTGTTTCTACTTCTTTTTCTATTTCTTCTTCTAGTTCTCCTTGTAGTTCTATATCACCCTCTTCTTCTTCATCATCTTCTTCTGTTTCTACTGCTGTTTCTGCTTTTTCAATTACTTCTACTTTGTCTGCTTCTTCTGCTTCTTCAGCTTTTTCTTCTGTTATTTCTGCTCTTTCGTCTTATACTTCTCTATTTTCTGCTTTTTCGTCTTATTCTTCTGTTTCTTCTTCTTGTTCTTCTTGTTCTTCTAGTTCTCTTGTTCTTCTTGTAGTTCTACATGTCCTTCTTCTTCTTCTTCTTCTTCTTCTTCTGTTTCTTCTGCACTTTTGGGTTTTTCAATTACTTCATCTTCTACTGCTTCTTCTGCCATTTCCTCAGATGAATCTTCTGTTATTTCTGCTTTTTCGGCTTATTCGTCTGTAATTTCTGCTTGTTCGGCTTATTCTTCTTTTAATTCTACTTTCTCATCTTATTCTTGTGTTTCTACTTCTTTTTCTATTTCTTCTTCTAGTTCTCCTTGTAGTTCCATATCACCCTCTTCTTCTTCATCATCTTCTTCTGTTTCTACTGCTGTTTCTGCTTTTTCAATTACTTCTACTTTGCTTCTTCTGCTTCTTCTTCAGCTTTTTCTTCTGTTATTTCTGCTCTTTCGTCTTATACTTCTCTAATTTCTGCTTTTTCGTCTTATTCTTCTGTTTCTTCTTCTTGTTCTTTTAGTTCTCTTGTTCTTCTTGTAGTTCTACATGTCTCTTCTTCTTCTTCTTCTTCTTCTTCTTCTTCTTCTTCTTCTTCTTCTTCTTCTTCTTCTTCTTCTTCTTCTTCTTCTTCTTCTTCTTCTTCTTCTGTTTCTTCTTCTTGTTCTTATAGTTCTTCTATTATTTCTACATCTCCTCCTTCTTCTTCTTCATCTTCTTCCGTTCTTCTGTATTTTCTGCTTTTCCAATTACTTCTTCTTCTTCGGCTTCATCTGTTTCTTCCTCAGCTTATTCTTCTGTTATTTCTTCTGTTTCGGCTTATTCATCTGTTATTTCTGCTTTTTCCGCTTATTCTTCTCTTATTTCTGCTTTTTCGTCTTATTCTTCTGTTTCTTCTTGTTGTTCTGGTTCTTCTAGTTCTTCTTGTTATTCATGTAGTTCTACATGTCCTTCTTCTTCTTTTCTTCTTCTTCTTCTTCTTCTTCTTCTTCTTCTTCTTCTTCTTCTTCTTCTTCTTCTTCTTCTTCTTCTTCTTCTTCTTCTTCTTCTTCTTCTTCTTCTTCTTCTTCTTCTTCTTCTTCTTCTGCTTCTTCTTCTGTATCTTCTGCACTTTTGGGTTTTTCAATTACCTCATCTTCTACTGCTTCTTCTGCCATTTCCTCAGATGAATCTTCTGTTATTTCTGCTTTTTCGGCTTATTCGTCTATAATTTCTGCTTGTTCTCTTATTCTTCTTTTATTTCTACTTTCTCATCTTATTCTTCTGTTTCTACTTCTTTTCCTATTTCTTCTTCTAGTTCTCCTTGTAGTTCTATATCACCCTCTTCTTCTTCTTCATCTTCTTCTGTTTCTACTGCTGTTTCTGCTTTTTCCATTACTTCTACTTTTTCTGCTTCTTCTGCTTCTTCTTCAGCTTTTTCTTCTGTTATTTCTGCTCTTTCGTCTTTTTCTTCTCTAATTTCTGCTTTTTCCTCTTATTCTTCTGTTTCTTCTTCTTCTTCTTCTTGTTCTTCTAGTTCTCTTGTTCTTCTTGTAGTTCTACATGTTTCTTCTTCTTCTTCGTCTTCTTCTGTTGCTTCTGCACTTTTTGTTGTTTTCAATTACTCCTTCTTCTGCTTCTTCTGCTTCTTCCTCAGCTGAATCTTCTGTTATTTCTGCTTTTTCGGCTTATTCTTCTGTTATTTCTGCTTGTTCGGCTTATTCTTCTGTTACTTATACTTTTCCTCTTATTCTTCTCTTTCGTCTTCTTGTTTTTCCTGTAATTCTAGTTCTTTTTGTTCTTCTTGTAGTTCTACATGTCCTTCTTCTTCTTCTTCATCTTCTTCAGTTTCTTCTGCAATTTTTTGTTTTTTTAATTACTTCTTCTGCTTTTTCTGGTTCTTCTGCTTTTTCTTCTGTTCTTTCTTCTTTTTCGGCTTATTCTTCTCTTATTTCTGCTTTCTCCTCATATTCTTCTGTTTCTTCTTTTTGTTGTTCTTGTTCTTCTAGGTCTTCTTGTTCATCTTGTAGTTATACATGTCCTTCATCTTCTTCTTCATCTTCGTCTGTTTCTTCTGCACTTTTTGTTTTTTCAATTACTTCTTCTTCTGCTTCTGCTTCTTCCTCTGCTGAATCTTCTGTTATTTCTGCTTGTTCGGCTTATTCTTCTCTTATTTCTCCTTTTTCCTCTTATTCTTCTGTTTCTTCTTGTTGTTCTTGTTCTTCTAGGTCTTCTTGTTATTCATGTAGTTCTACATGTCTCTTCTTCTTCTTCTTCTTCTTCTTCTTCTTCTTCTTCTTCTTCTTCTTCTTCTTCTTCTTCTTCTTCTTCTTCTTCTTCTTCTTCTTCTTCTTCTTCTTCTTCTGTATCTTCTGCACTTTTGGGTTTTTCAATTACTTCATCTTCTACTGCTTCTTCTGCCATTTCCTCAGATGAATCTTCTGTTATTTCTGCTTTTTCGGCTTATTCGTCTGTAATTTCTGCTTGTTCGGCTTATTCTTCTTTTATTTCTACTTTCTCATCTGATTCTTCTGTTTCTACTTCTTTTTCTATTTCTTCTTCTAGTTCTCCTTGTAGTTCTATATCACCCTTTCTTCGTCTTCATCTTCTTCTGTTTCTACTGCTGTTTCTGCTTTTTCCATTACTTCTACTTTTTCTGCTTCTTCTGCTTCTTCTTCAGCTTTTTCTTCTGTTATTTCTGCTCTTTCGTCTTTTTCTTCTCTAATTTCTGCTTTTTCCTCTTATTCTTCTGTTTCTTCTTCTTCTTCTTCTTGTTCTTCTAGTTCTCTTGTTCTTCTTGTAGTTCTACATGTCCTTCTTCTTCTTCGTCTTCTTCTGTTGCTTCTGCACTTTTTGTTGTTTTCAATTACTCCTTCTTCTGCTTCTTCTGCTTCTTCCTCAGCTGAATCTTCTGTTATTTCTGCTTTTTCGGCTTATTCTTCTGTTATATCTGCTTGTTCGGCTTATTCTTCTGTTACTTATGCTTTTCCTCTTATTCTTCTCTTTCATCTTCTTGTTTTTCCTGTAATTCTAGTTCTTTTTGATCTTCTTGTAGTTCTACATGTCCTTCTTCTTCATCTTCATCTTCTTCAGTTTCTTCTACAATTTTTTGTTTTTTTAATTACTTCTTCTTCTTCTGCTTCTTCTGGTTCTTCTTCTGCTTTTTCTTCTGTTATTTCTGCTTTTTCGGCTTATTCTTCTCTTATTTCTGCTTTCTCCTCATATTCTTCTGTTTCTTCTTTTTGTTGTTCTTGTTCTTCTAGGTCTTCTTGTTCATCTTGTAGTTATACATGTCCTTCATCTTCTTCTTCATCTTCGTCTGTTTCTTCTGCACTTTTTGTTTTTTCAATTACTTCTTCTTCTGCTTCTGCTTCTTCCTCTGCTGAATCTTCTGTTATTTCTGCTTGTTCAGCTTATTCTTCTCTTATTTCTCCTTTTTCCTCTTATTCTTCTGTTTCTTCTTCTTCTTCTTCTAGTTCTTCATGTTTTCCATGTAGTTCTACTTGTCCTTCTTCTTCTTCTTCATCTTCTTCTGTTTCTTTTGCAGTTTTTGTTTTTTCAATTACTTCTTCTTCTGCTTCTTCTGCTTCTTCCTCAGCTGAATTTTATTTTATTTCTCCTTTTTCTGCTTATTCTTCTGTTATTTCTGCTCTTTCGGCTTATTCTTCTCTTATTTCTGCTTTTTGTCTTATTCTTCTGTTTCTTCTTGTTGTTCTTGTTCTTCTAGTTCTTCTTGTTATTCATGTAGTTCTACATGTTCTTC
>NW_028167769.1:0-30495 GCF_964194135.1 Talpa europaea
CTTGTTATTATTCATGTAGTTCTACATGTTCTTCTTCTTCTTCTTCTTCTTCTTCTTCTTCTTCTTCTTCTTCTTCTTCTTCTTCTTCTTCTTCTTCTTCTTCTTCTTCTTCTGTTTCTTCTGCACTTTTGGGTTTTTCAATTACTTCATCTTCTACTGCTTCTTCTGCCATTTCCTCAGATGAATCTTCTGTTATTTCTGCTTGTTCGGCTTATTCGTCTGTAATTTCTGCTTGTTCGGCTTATTCTTCTTTTATTTCTGCTTTCTCATCTTATTCTTCTGTTTCTACTTCTTTTTCTATTTCTTCTTCTAGTTCTCCTTGTAGTTCTATATCACCCTCTTCTTCTTCATCATCTTCTTCTGTTTCTACTGCTGTTTCTGCTTTTTCAATTACTTCTACTTTGTCTGCTTCTTCTGCTTCTTCTTCAGCTTTTTCTTCTGTTATTTCTGCTCTTTCGTCTTATTCTTCTCTAATTTCTGCTTTTTCGTCTTATTCTTCTGTTTCTTCTTCTTCTTCTTCTTGTTCTTCTAGTTCTCTTGTTCTTCTTGTAGTTCTACATGTCCTTCTTCTTCTTCTTCGTCTTCTTCTGTTGCTTCTGCACTTTTTGTTGTTTTCAATTACTCCTTCTTCTGCTTCTTCTGCTTCTTCCTCAGCTGAATCTTCTGTTATTTCTGCTTTTTCGGCTTATTCTTCTGTTATTTCTGCTTGTTCGGCTTATTTTCTGTTACTTATGCTTTTCCTCTTACTCTTCTCTTTCATCTTCTTGTTTTTCCTGTAATGTTAGTTCTTTTTGTTCTTCTTGTAGTTCTACATGTCCTTCTTCTTCTTCTTCATCTTCTTCAGTTTCTTCTGCAATTTTTTTGTTTTTTTAATTACTTCTTCTTCTGCTTCTTCTGGTTCTTCTTCTGCTTTTTCTTCTGTTATTTCTGCTTTTTCGGCTTATTCTTCTCTTATTTCTGCTTTCTCCTCATATTCTTCTGTTTCTTCTTTTTGTTGTTCTTGTTCTTCTTGGTCTTCTTGTTCATCTTGTAGGTATACATGTCCTTCATCTTCTTCTTCCTCTTCGTCTGTTTCTTCTGCACTTTTTGTTTTTTCAATTACTTCTTCTTCTGCTTCTGCTTCTTCCTCTGCTGAATCTTCTGTTATTTCTGCTTGTTCGGCTTATTCTTCTCTTATTTCTCCTTTTTCCTCTTATTCTTCTGTTTCTTCTTCTTCTTCTTCTAGTTCTTCATGTTTTCCATGTAGTTCTACTTGTCCTTCTTCTTCTTCTTCATCTTCTTCTGTTTCTTTTGCAGTTTTTGTTTTTTCAATTACTTCTTCTGCTTCTTCCTCAGCTGAATTTCATTTTATTTCTCCTTTTTCTGCTTATTCTTCTGTTATTTCTGCTCTTTCGGCTTATTCTTCTCTTATTTCTGCTTTTTGTCTTATTCTTCTGTTTCTTCTTGTTGTTCTTGTTCTTCTAGTTCTTCTTGTTATTCATGTAGTTCTACATGTTCTTCCTCTTCTTCTTCTTCTTCTTCTTCTTCTTCTTCTTCTTCTTCTTCTTCTTCTTCTTCTTCTTCTTCTTCTTCTTCTTCTTCTTCTTCTTCTTCTTCTTCTTCTTCTTCTTCTTCTTCTTCTTCTTCTTCTGTTTCTTCTGCACTTTTGGGTTTTTCAATTACTTCATCTTCTACTGCTTCTTCTGCCATTTCCTCAGATGAATCTTCTGTTATTTCTGCTTGTTCGGCTTATTCGTCTGTAATTTCTGCTTGTTCGGCTTATTCTTCTTTTATTTCTGCTTTCTCATCTTATTCTTCTGTTTCTACTTCTTTTTCTATTTCTTCTTCTAGTTCTCCTTGTAGTTCTATATCACCCTCTTCTTCTTCATCATCTTCTTCTGTTTCTACTGCTGTTTCTGCTTTTTCAATTACTTCTACTTTGTCTGCTTCTTCTGCTTCTTCTTCAGCTTTTTCTTCTGTTATTTCTGCTCTTTCGTCTTATTCTTCTCTAATTTCTGCTTTTTCGTCTTATTCTTCTGTTTCTTCTTCTTCTTCTTATTGTTCTTCTAGTTCTCTTGTTCTTCTTGTAGTTCTACATGTCCTTCTTCTTCTTCTTCGTCTTCTTCTGTTGCTTCTGCACTTTTTGTTGTTTTCAATTACTCCTTCTTCTGCTTCTTCTGCTTCTTCCTCAGCTGAATCTTCTGTTATTTCTGCTTTTTCGGCTTATTCTTTTGTTATTTCTGCTTGTTCGGCTTATTTTCTGTTACTTATGCATTTCCTCTTACTCTTCTCTTTCATCTTCTTGTTTTTCCTGTAATTTTAGTTCTTTTTGTTCTTCTTGTAGTTCTACATGTCCATCTTCTTTTTCTTCATCTTCTTCAGTTTCTTCTGCAATTTTTTGTTTTTTTAATTACTTCTTCTTCTGCTTCTTCAGGTTCTTCTTCTGCTTTTTCTTCTGTTATTTCTGCTTTTTCGGCTTATTCTTCTCTTATTTCTGCTTTCTCCTCATATTCTTCTGTTTCTTCTTTTTGTTGTTCTTGTTCTTCTTGGTCTTCTTGTTCATCTTGTAGTTATACATGTCCTTCATCTTCTTCTTCATCTTCGTCTGTTTCTTCTGCACTTTTTGTTTTTTCAATTACTTCTTCTTCTGCTTCTGCTTCTTCCTCTGCTGAATCTTCTGTTATTTCTGCTTGTTCGGCTTATTCTTCTCTTATTTCTCCTTTTTCCTCTTATTCTTCTGTTTCTTCTTCTTCTCCTTCTAGTTCTTCATGTTTTCCATGTAGTTCTACTTGTCCTTCTTCTTCTTCTTCATCTTCTTCTGTTTCTTTTGCAGTTTTTGTTTTTTCAATTACTTCTTCTTCTGCTTCTTCTGCTTCTTCCTCAGCTGAATTTTATTTTATTTCTCCTTTTTCTGCTTATTCTTCTGTTATTTCTGCTCTTTCGGCTTATTCTTCTCTTATTTCTGCTTTTTGTCTTATTCTTCTGTTTCTTCTTGTTGTTCTTGTTCTTCTAGTTCTTCTTGTTATTCATGTAGTTCTGCATCTTCTTCTTCTTCTTCTTCTTCTTCTTCTTCTTCTTCTTCTTCTTCTTCTTCTTCTTCTTCTTCTTCTTCTTCTTCTTCTTCTTCTTCTTCTTCTTCTTCTTCTTCTTCTTCTTCTTCTTCTTCTTCTTCTTCTTCTTCTTCTTCTGTTTCTTCTGCACTTTTGGGTTTTTCAATTACTTCATCTTCTACTGCTTCTTCTGCCATTTCCTCAGATGAATCTTCTGTTATTTCTGCTTGTTCGGCTTATTCGTCTGTCATTTCTGATTGTTCGGCTTATTCTTCTTTTATTTCTGCTTTCTCATCTTATTCTTCTGTTTCTACTTCTTTTTCTATTTCTTCTTCTAGTTCTCCTTGTAGTTCTATATCACCCTCTTCTTCTTCATCATCTTCTTCTGTTTCTACTGCTGTTTCTGCTTTTTCAATTACTTCTACTTTGTCTGCTTCTTCTGCTTCTTCTTCAGCTTTTTCTTCTGTTATTTCTGCTCTTTCGTCTTATTCTTCTCTAATTTCTGCTTTTTCGTCTTATTCTTCTGTTTCTTCTTTTCTTCTTCTTGTTCTTCTAGATCTCTTGTTTTTCTTGTAGTTCTACATGTCCTTCTTCTTCTTCTTCGTCTTCTTCTGTTGCTTCTGCACTTTTTGTTGTTTTCAATTACTCCTTCTTCTGCTTCTTCTGCTTCTTCCTCAGCTGAATCTTCTGTTATTTCTGCTTTTTCGGCTTATTCTTCTGTTATTTCTGCTTGTTCGGCTTATTTTCTGTTACTTATGCTTTTCCTCTTACTCTTCTCTTTCATCTTCTTGTTTTTCCTGTAATGTTAGTTCTTTTTGTTCTTCTTGTAGTTCTACATGTCCTTCTTCTTCTTCTTCATCTTCTTCAGTTTCTTCTGCAATTTTTTGTTTTTTTAATTACTTCTTCTTCTTCTGCTTCTTCTGGTTCTTCTTCTGCTTTTTCTTCTGTTATTTCTGCTTTTTCGGCTTTTTCTTCTCTTATTTCTGCTTTCTCCTCATATTCTTCTGTTTCTTCTTTTTGTTGTTCTTGTTCTTCTTGGTCTTCTTGTTCATCTTGTAGTTATACATGTCCTTCATCTTCTTCTTCATCTTCGTCTGTTTCTTCTGCACTTTTTGTTTTTTCAATTACTTCTTCTTCTGCTTCTGCTTCTTCCTCTGCTGAATCTTCTGTTATTTCTGCTTGTTCGGCTTATTCTTCTCTTATTTCTCCTTTTTCCTCTTATTCTTCTGTTTCTTCTTCTTCTTCTTCTTCTAGTTCTTCATGTTTTCCATGTAGTTCTACTTGTCCTTCTTCTTCTTCTTCATCTTCTTCTGTTTCTTTTGCAGTTTTTGTTTTTTCAATTACTTCTTCTTCTGCTTCTTCCTCAGCTGAATTTTATTTTATTTCTCCTTTTTCTGCTTATTCTTCTGTTATTTCTGCTCTTTCGGCTTATTCTTCTCTTATTTCTGCTTTTTGTCTTATTCTTCTGTTTCTTCTTGTTGTTCTTGTTCTTCTAGTTCTTCTTGTTATTCATGTAGTTCTGCATCTTCTTCTTCTTCTTCTTCTTCTTTTTCTTCTTCTTCTTCTTCTTCTTCTTCTTCTTCTTCTTCTTCTTCTTCTTCTTCTTCTTCTTCTTCTGTTTCTTCTGCACTTTTGGGTTTTTCAATTACTTCATCTTCTACTGCTTCTTCTGCCATTTCCTCAGATGAATCTTCCGTTATTTCTGCTTGTTCGGCTTATTCGTCTGTAATTTCTGCTTGTTCGGCTTATTCTTCTTTTATTTCTACTTTCTCATCTTATTCTTCTGTTTCTACTTCTTTTTCTATTTCTTCTTCTAGTTCTCCTTGTAGTTCTATATCACCCTCTTCTTCTTCATCATCTTCTTCTGTTTCTACTGCTGTTTCTGCTTTTTCAATTACTTCTACTTTGTCTGCTTCTTCTGCTTCTTCTTCAGCTTTTTCTTCTGTTATTTCTGCTCTTTCGTCTTATTCTTCTCTAATTTCTGCTTTTTCGTCTTATTCTTCTGTTTCTTCTTCTTCTTCTTCTTGTTCTTCTAGTTCTCTTGTTCTTCTTGTAGTTCTACATGTCCTTCTTCTTCTTCTTCGTCTTCTTCTGTTGCTTCTGCACTTTTTGTTGTTTTCAATTACTCCTTCTTCTGCTTCTTCTGCTTCTTCCTCAGCTGAATCTTCTGTTATTTCTGCTTTTTCGGCTTATTCTTCTGTTATTTCTGCTTGTTCGGCTTATTTTCTGTTACTTATGCTTTTCCTCTTACTCTTCTCTTTCATTTTCTTGTTTTTCCTGTAATTTTAGTTCTTTTTGTTCTTCTTGTAGTTCTACATGTCCTTCTTCTTCTTCTTCTTCATCTTCTTCAGTTTCTTCTGCAATTTTTTGTTTTTTTAATTACTTCTTCTTCTTCTGCTTCTTCTGGTTCTTCTTCTGCTTTTTCTTCTGTTATTTCTGCTTTTTCGGCTTATTCTTCTCTTATTTCTGCTTTCTCCTCATATTCTTCGGTTTCTTCTTTTTGTTGTTCTTGTTCTTCTTGGTCTTCTTGTTCATCTTGTAGTTATACATGTCCTTCATCTTCTTCTTCATCTTCGTCTGTTTCTTCTGCACTTTTTGTTTTTTCAATTACTTCTTCTTCTGCTTCTGCTTCTTCCTCTGCTGAATCTTCTGTTATTTCTGCTTGTTCGGCTTATTCTTCTCTTATTTCTCCTTTTTCCTCTTTTTCTTCTATTTCTTCTTCTTCTTCTTCTAGTTCTTCATGTTTTCCATGTACTTCTACTTGTCCTTCTTCTTCTTCTTCATCTTCTTCTGTTTCTTTTGCAGTTTTTTTTTTTTCAATTACTTCTTCTTCTGCTTCTTCTGCTTCTTCCTCAGCTGAATTTTATTTTATTTCTCCTTTTTCTGCTTATTCTTCTGTTATTTCTGCTCTTTCGGCTTATTCTTCTCTTATTTCTGCTTTTTGTCTTATTCTTCTGTTTCTTCTTGTTGTTCTTGTTCTTCTAGTTCTTCTTGTTATTCATGTAGTTCTGCATCTTCTTCTTCTTCTTCTTCTTCTTCTTCTTCTTCTTCTTCTTCTTCTTCTTCTTCTTCTTCTTCTTCTTCTTCTTCTTCTTCTTCTTCTTCTTCTTCTTCTTCTTCTTCTTCTTCTGTTTCTTCTGCACTTTTGGGTTTTTCAATTACTTCATCTTCTACTGCTTCTTCTGCCATTTCCTCAGATGAATCTTCCGTTATTTCTGCTTGTTCGGCTTATTCGTCTGTAATTTCTGCTTGTTCGGCTTATTCTTCTTTTATTTCTGCTTTCTCATCTTATTCTTCTGTTTCTACTTCTTTTTCTATTTCTTCTTCTAGTTCTCCTTGTAGTTCTATATCACCCTCTTCTTCTTCATCATCTTCTTCTGTTTCTACTGCTGTTTCTGCTTTTTCAATTACTTCTACTTTGTCTGCTTCTTCTGCTTCTTCTTCAGCTTTTTCTTCTGTTATTTCTGCTCTTTCGTCTTATTCTTCTCTAATTTCTGCTTTTTCGTCTTATTCTTCTGTTTCTTCTTCTTCTTCTTCTTGTTCTTCTAGTTCTCTTGTTCTTCTTGTAGTTCTACATGTCCTTCTTCTTCTTCTTCGTCTTCTTCTGTTGCTTCTGCACCTTTTGTTGTTTTCAATTACTCCTTCTTCTGCTTCTTCTGCTTCTTCCTCAGCTGAATCTTCTGTTATTTCTGCTTTTTCGGCTTATTCTTCTGTTATTTCTGCTTGTTCGGCTTATTCTTCTGTTACTTATGCTTTTCCTCTTACTCTTCTCTTTCATCTTCTTGTTTTTCCTGTAATTTTAGTTCTTTTTGTTCTTCTTGTAGTTCTACATGTCCTTCTTCTTCTTCATCTTCTTCAGTTTCTTCTGCAATTTTTTGTTTTTTTAATTACTTCTTCTTCTTCTGCTTCTTCTGGTTCTTCTTCTGCTTTTTCTTCTGTTATTTCTGCTTTTTCGGCTTTTTCTTCTCTTATTTCTGCTTTCTCCTCATATTCTTCTGTTTCTTCTTTTTGTTGTTCTTGTTCTTCTTGGTCTTCTTGTTCATCTTGTAGTTATACATGTCCTTCATCTTCTTCTTCCTCTTCGTCTGTTTCTTCTGCACTTTTTGTTTTTTCAATTACTTCTTCTTCTGCTTCTGCTTCTTCCTCTGCTGAATCTTCTGTTATTTCTGCTTGTTCGGCTTATTCTTCTCTTATTTCTCCTTTTTCCTCTTATTCTTCTGTTTCTTCTTCTTCTTCTTCTTCTAGTTCTTCATGTTTTCCATGTAGTTCTACTTGTCCTTCTTCTTCTTCTTCATCTTCTTCTGTTTCTTTTGCAGTTTTTGTTTTTTCAATTACTTCTTCTTCTGCTTCTTCCTCAGCTGAATTTTATTTTATTTCTCCTTTTTCTGCTTATTCTTCTGTTATTTCTGCTCTTTCGGCTTATTCTTCTCTTATTTCTGCTTTTTGTCTTATTCTTCTGTTTCTTCTTGTTGTTCTTGTTCTTCTAGTTCTTCTTGTTATTCATGGAGTTCTGCATCTTCTTCTTCTTCTTCTTCTTCTTCTTCTTTTTCTTCTTCTTCTTCTTCTTCTTCTTCTTCTTCTTCTTCTGTTTCTTCTGCACTTTTGGGTTTTTCAATTACTTCATCTTCTACTGCTTCTTCTGCCATTTCCTCAGATGAATCTTCCGTTATTTCTGCTTGTTCGGCTTATTCGTCTGTAATTTCTGCTTGTTCGGCTTATTCTTCTTTTATTTCTACTTTCTCATCTTATTCTTCTGTTTCTACTTCTTTTTCTATTTCTTCTTCTAGTTCTCCTTGTAGTTCTATATCACCCTCTTCTTCTTCATCATCTTCTTCTGTTTCTACTGCTGTTTCTGCTTTTTCAATTACTTCTACTTTGTCTGCTTCTTCTGCTTCTTCTTCAGCTTTTTCTTCTGTTATTTCTGCTCTTTCGTCTTATTCTTCTCTAATTTCTGCTTTTTCGTCTTATTCTTCTGTTTCTTCTTCTTCTTCTTCTTGTTCTTCTAGTTCTCTTGTTCTTCTTGTAGTTCTACATGTCCTTCTTCTTCTTCTTCGTCTTCTTCTGTTGCTTCTGCACTTTTTGTTGTTTTCAATTACTCCTTCTTCTGCTTCTTCTGCTTCTTCCTCAGCTGAATCTTCTGTTATTTCTGCTTTTTCGGCTTATTCTTCTGTTATTTCTGCTTGTTCGGCTTATTTTCTGTTACTTATGCTTTTCCTCTTACTCTTCTCTTTCATTTTCTTGTTTTTCCTGTAATTTTAGTTCTTTTTGTTCTTCTTGTAGTTCTACATGTCCTTCTTCTTCTTCTTCTTCATCTTCTTCAGTTTCTTCTGCAATTTTTTGTTTTTTTAATTACTTCTTCTTCTTCTGCTTCTTCTGGTTCTTCTTCTGCTTTTTCTTCTGTTATTTCTGCTTTTTCGGCTTATTCTTCTCTTATTTCTGCTTTCTCCTCATATTCTTCTGTTTCTTCTTTTTGTTGTTCTTGTTCTTCTTGGTCTTCTTGTTCATCTTGTAGTTATACATGTCCTTCATCTTCTTCTTCATCTTCGTCTGTTTCTTCTGCACTTTTTGTTTTTTCAATTACTTCTTCTTCTGCTTCTGCTTCTTCCTCTGCTGAATCTTCTGTTATTTCTGCTTGTTCGGCTTATTCTTCTCTTATTTCTCCTTTTTCCTCTTTTTCTTCTGTTTCTTCTTCTTCTTCTTCTAGTTCTTCATGTTTTCCATGTACTTCTACTTGTCCTTCTTCTTCATCTTCATCTTCTTCTGTTTCTTTTGCAGTTTTTGTTTTTTCAATTACTTCTTCTTCTGTTCTTCTGCTTCTTCCTCAGCTGAATTTTATTTTATTTCTCCTTTTTCTGCTTATTCTTCTGTTATTTCTGCTCTTTCGGCTTATTCTTCTCTTATTTCTGCTTTTTCTCTTATTCTTCTGTTTCTTCTTGTTGTTCTTGTTCTTCTAGTTCTTCTTGTTATTCATGTAGTTCTGCATCTTCTTCTGCTTCTTCTTCTTCTTCTTCTTCTTCTTCTTCTTCTTCTTCTTCTTCTTCTTCTTCTTCTTCTTCTTCTTCTTCTTCTTCTTCTTCTTCTTCTTCTCTTCTTCTTCTTCTTCTTCTGTTTCTTCTGCACTTTTGGGTTTTTCAATTACTTCATCTTCTACTGCTTCTTCTGCCATTTCCTCAGATGAATCTTCTGTTATTTCTGCTTGTTCGGCTTATTCGTCTGTAATTTCTGCTTGTTCGGCTTATTCTTCTTTTATTTCTGCTTTCTCATCTTATTCTTCTGTTTCTACTTCTTTTTCTATTTCTTCTTCTAGTTCTCCTTGTAGTTCTATATCACCCTCTTCTTCTTCATCATCTTCTTCTGTTTCTACTGCTGTTTCTGCTTTTTCAATTACTTCTACTTTGTCTGCTTCTTCTGCTTCTTCTTCAGCTTTTTCTTCTGTTATTTCTGCTCTTTCGTCTTATTCTTCTCTAATTTCTGCTTTTTCGTCTTATTCTTCTGTTTCTTCTTCTTCTTCTTCTTGTTCTTCTAGTTCTCTTGTTCTTCTTGTAGTTCTACATGTCCTTCTTCTTCTTCTTCGTCTTCTTCTGTTGCTTCTGCACTTTTTGTTGTTTTCAATTACTCCTTCTTCTGCTTCTTCTGCTTCTTCCTCAGCTGAATCTTCTGTTATTTCTGCTTTTTCGGCTTATTCTTCTGTTATTTCTGCTTGTTCGGCTTATTTTCTGTTACTTATGCTTTTCCTCTTACTCTTCTCTTTCATCTTCTTGTTTTTCCTGTAATGTTAGTTCTTTTTGTTCTTCTTGTAGTTCTACATGTCCTTCTTCTTCTTCTTCATCTTCTTCAGTTTCTTCTGCAATTTTTTGTTTTTTTAATTACTTCTTCTTCTGCTTCTTCTGGTTCTTCTTCTGCTTTTTCTTCTGTTATTTCTGCTTTTTCGGCTTATTCTTCACTTATTTCTGCTTTCTCCTCATATTCTTCTGTTTCTTCTTTTTGTTGTTCTTGTTCTTCTTGGTCTTCTTGTTCATCTTGTAGTTATACATGTCCTTCATCTTCTTCTTCCTCTTCGTCTGTTTCTTCTGCACTTTTTGTTTTTTCAATTACTTCTTCTTCTGCTTCTGCTTCTTCCTCTGCTGAATCTTCTGTTATTTCTGCTTGTTCGGCTTATTCTTCTCTTATTTCTCCTTTTTCCTCTTATTCTTCTGTTTCTTCTTCTTCTTCTTCTAGTTCTTCATGTTTTCCATGTAGTTCTACTTGTCCTTCTTCTTCTTCTTCATCTTCTTCTGTTTCTTTTGCAGTTTTTGTTTTTTCAATTACTTCTTCTTCTCCTTATTCCTCAGCTGAATTTCATTTTATTTCTCCTTTTTCTCCTTATTCTTCTGTTATTTCTGCTCTTTCGGCTTATTCTTCTCTTATTTCTGCTTTTTGTCTTATTCTTCTGTTTCTTCTTGTTGTTCTTGTTCTTCTAGTTCTTCTTGTTATTCATGTAGTTCTACATGTTCTTCTTCTTCTTCTTCTTCTTCTTCTTCTTCTTCTTCTTCTTCTTCTTCTTCTTCTTCTTCTTCTTCTTCTTCTTCTTCTTCTTCTTCTTCTTCTTCTTCTTCTTCTTCTTCTTCTTCTGTTTCTTCTGCACTTTTGGGTTTTTCAATTACTTCATCTTCTACTGCTTCTTCTGCCATTTCCTCAGATGAATCTTCTGTTATTTCTGCTTGTTCGGCTTATTCGTCTGTAATTTCTGCTTGTTCGGCTTATTCTTCTTTTATTTCTGCTTTCTCATCTTATTCTTCCCTTTCTACTTCTTTTTCTATTTCTTCTTCTAGTTCTCCTTGTACTTCTATATCACCCTCTTCTTCTTCATCATCTTCTTCTGTTTCTACTGCTGTTTCTGCTTTTTCAATTACGTCTACTTTGTCTGCTTCTTCTGCTTCTTCTTCAGCTTTTTTCTTCTGTTATTTCTGCTCTTTCGTCTTATTCTTCTCTAATTTCTGCTTTTTCGTCTTATTCTTCTGTTTCTTCTTCTTCTTCTTCTTGTTCTTCTAGTTCTCTTGTTCTTCTTGTAGTTCTACATGTCCTTCTTCTTCTTCTTCGTCTTCTTCTGTTGCTTCTGCACTTTTTGTTGTTTTCAATTACTCCTTCTTCTGCTTCTTCTGCTTCTTCCTCAGCTGAATCTTCTGTTATTTCTGCTTTTTCGGCTTATTCTTCTGTTATTTCTGCTTGTTCGGCTTATTCTTCTGTTACTTATGCTTTTCCTCTTACTCTTCTCTTTCATCTTCTTGTTTTTCCTGTAATTTTAGTTCTTTTTGTTCTTCTTGTAGTTCTACATGTCCTTCTTCTTCTTCATCTTCTTCAGTTTCTTCTGCAATTTTTTGTTTTTTTAATTACTTCTTCTTCTTCTGCTTCTTCTGGTTCTTCTTCTGCTTTTTCTTCTGTTATTTCTGCTTTTTCGGCTTTTTCTTCTCTTATTTCTGCTTTCTCCCCATATTCTTCTGTTTCTTCTTTTTGTTGTTCTTGTTCTTCTTGGTCTTCTTGTTCATCTTGTAGTTATACATGTCCTTCATCTTCTTCTTCCTCTTCGTCTGTTTCTTCTGCACTTTTTGTTTTTTCAATTACTTCTTCTTCTGCTTCTGCTTCTTCCTCTGCTGAATCTTCTGTTATTTCTGCTTGTTCGGCTTATTCTTCTCTTATTTCTCCTTTTTCCTCTTTTTCTTCTCTTTCTTCTTCTTCTTCTTCTAGTTCTTCATGTTTTCCATGTAGTTCTACTTGTCCTTCTTCTTCTTCTTCATCTTCTTCTGTTTCTTTTGCAGTTTTTGTTTTTTCAATTACTTCTTCTTCTGCTTCTTCTGCTTCTTCCTCAGCTGAATTTTATTTTATTTCTCCTTTTTCTGCTTATTCTTCTGTTATTTCTGCTCTTTCGGCTTATTCTTCTCTTATTTCTGCTTTTTGTCTTATTCTTCAGTTTCTTCTTGTTGTTCTTGTTCTTCTAGTTCTTCTTGTTATTCATGTAGTTCTGCTTCTTCTTCTTCTTCTTCTTCTTCTTCTTCTTCTTCTTCTTCTTCTTCTTCTTCTTCTTCTTCTTCTTCTTCTTCTTCTTCTTCTTCTTCTTCTTCTTCTTCTTCTGTTTCTTCTGCACTTTTGGGTTTTTCAATTACTTCATCTTCTACTGCTTCTTCTGCCATTTCCTCAGATGAATCTTCTGTTATTTCTGCTTGTTCGGCTTATTCGTCTGTAATTTCTGCTTGTTCGGCTTATTCTTCTTTTATTTCTGCTTTCTCATCTTATTCTTCTGTTTCTACTTCTTTTTCTATTTCTTCTTCTAGTTCTCCTTGTAGTTCTATATCACCCTCTTCTTCTTCATCATCTTCTTCTGTTTCTACTGCTGTTTCTGCTTTTTCAATTACTTCTACTTTGTCTGCTTCTTCTGCTTCTTCTTCAGCTTTTTCTTCTGTTATTTCTGCTCTTTCGTCTTATTCTTCTCTAATTTCTGCTTTTTCGTCTTATTCTTCTGTTTCTTCTTCTTCTTCTTCTTGTTCTTCTAGTTCTCTTGTTCTTCTTGTAGTTCTACATGTCCTTCTTCTTCTTCTTCGTCTTCTTCTGTTGCTTCTGCACTTTTTGTTGTTTTCAATTACTCCTTCTTCTGCTTCTTCTGCTTCTTCCTCAGCTGAATCTTCTGTTATTTCTGCTTTTTCGGCTTATTCTTCTGTTATTTCTGCTTGTTCGGCTTATTCTTCTGTTACTTATGCTTTTCCTCTTACTCTTCTCTTTCATCTTCTTGTTTTTCCTGTAATTTTAGTTCTTTTTGTTCTTCTTGTAGTTCTACATGTCCTTCTTCTTCTTCATCTTCTTCAGTTTCTTCTGCAATTTTTTGTTTTTTTAATTACTTCTTCTTCTTCTGCTTCTTCTGGTTCTTCTTCTGCTTTTTCTTCTGTTATTTCTGCTTTTTCGGCTTTTTCTTCTCTTATTTCTGCTTTCTCCTCATATTCTTCTGTTTCTTCTTTTTGTTGTTCTTGTTCTTCTTGGTCTTCTTGTTCATCTTGTAGTTATACATGTCCTTCATCTTCTTCTTCCTCTTCGTCTGTTTCTTCTGCACTTTTTGTTTTTTCAATTACTTCTTCTTCTGCTTCTGCTTCTTCCTCTGCTGAATCTTCTGTTATTTCTGCTTGTTCGGCTTATTCTTCTCTTATTTCTCCTTTTTCCTCTTATTCTTCTGTTTCTTCTTCTTCTTCTTCTTCTAGTTCTTCATGTTTTCCATGTAGTTCTACTTGTCCTTCTTCTTCTTCTTCATCTTCTTCTGTTTCTTTTGCAGTTTTTGTTTTTTCAATTACTTCTTCTTCTGCTTCTTCCTCAGCTGAATTTTATTTTATTTCTCCTTTTTCTGCTTATTCTTCTGTTATTTCTGCTCTTTCGGCTTATTCTTCTCTTATTTCTGCTTTTTGTCTTATTCTTCTGTTTCTTCTTGTTGTTCTTGTTCTTCTAGTTCTTCTTGTTATTCATGTAGTTCTGCATCTTCTTCTTCTTCTTCTTCTTCTTCTTCTTTTTCTTCTTCTTCTTCTTCTTCTTCTTCTTCTTCTTCTTCTGTTTCTTCTGCACTTTTGGGTTTTTCAATTACTTCATCTTCTACTGCTTCTTCTGCCATTTCCTCAGATGAATCTTCCGTTATTTCTGCTTGTTCGGCTTATTCGTCTGTAATTTCTGCTTGTTCGGCTTATTCTTCTTTTATTTCTACTTTCTCATCTTATTCTTCTGTTTCTACTTCTTTTTCTATTTCTTCTTCTAGTTCTCCTTGTAGTTCTATATCACCCTCTTCTTCTTCATCATCTTCTTCTGTTTCTACTGCTGTTTCTGCTTTTTCAATTACTTCTACTTTGTCTGCTTCTTCTGCTTCTTCTTCAGCTTTTTCTTCTGTTATTTCTGCTCTTTCGTCTTATTCTTCTCTAATTTCTGCTTTTTCGGCTTATTCTTCTGTTTCTTCTTCTTCTTCTTCTTGTTCTTCTAGTTCTCTTGTTCTTCTTGTAGTTCTACATGTCCTTCTTCTTCTTCTTCGTCTTCTTCTGTTGCTTCTGCACTTTTTGTTGTTTTCAATTACTCCTTCTTCTGCTTCTTCTGCTTCTTCCTCAGCTGAATCTTCTGTTATTTCTGCTTTTTCGGCTTATTCTTCTGTTATTTCTGCTTGTTCGGCTTATTTTCTGTTACTTATGCTTTTCCTCTTACTCTTCTCTTTCATTTTCTTGTTTTTCCTGTAATTTTAGTTCTTTTTGTTCTTCTTGTAGTTCTACATGTCCTTCTTCTTCTTCTTCTTCATCTTCTTCAGTTTCTTCTGCAATTTTTTGTTTTTTTAATTACTTCTTCTTCTTCTGCTTCTTCTGGTTCTTCTTCTGCTTTTTCTTCTGTTATTTCTGCTTTTTCGGCTTATTCTTCTCTTATTTCTGCTTTCTCCTCATATTCTTCTGTTTCTTCTTTTTGTTGTTCTTGTTCTTCTTGGTCTTCTTGATCATCTTGTAGTTATACATGTCCTTCATCTTCTTCTTCATCTTCGTCTGTTTCTTCTGCACTTTTTGTTTTTTCAATTACTTCTTCTTCTGCTTCTGCTTCTTCCTCTGCTGAATCTTCTGTTATTTCTGCTTGTTCGGCTTATTCTTCTCTTATTTCTCCTTTTTCCTCTTTTTCTTCTGTTTCTTCTTCTTCTTCTTCTAGTTCTTCATGTTTTCCATGTAGTTCTACTTGTCCTTCTTCTTCTTCTTCATCTTCTTCTGTTTCTTTTGCAGTTTTTGTTTTTTCAATTACTTCTTCTTCTGCTTCTTCTGCTTCTTCCTCAGCTGAATTTTATTTTATTTCTCCTTTTTCTGCTTATTCTTCTGTTATTTCTGCTCTTTCGGCTTATTCTTCTCTTATTTCTGCTTTTTCTCTTATTCTTCTGTTTCTTCTTGTTGTTCTTGTTCTTCTAGTTCTTCTTGTTATTCATGTAGTTCTGCATCTTCTTCTGCTGCTTCTTCTTCTTCTTCTTCTTCTTCTTCTTCTTCTTCTTCTTCTTCTTCTTCTTCTTCTTCTTCTTCTTCTTCTTCTTCTTCTTCTTCTTCTTCTGTTTCTTCTGCACTTTTGGGTTTTTCAATTACTTCATCTTCTACTGCTTCTTCTGCCATTTCCTCAGATGAATCTTTTGTTATTTCTGCTTGTTCGGCTTATTCGTCTGTAATTTCTGCTTGTTCGGCTTATTCTTCTTTTATTTCTGCTTTCTCATCTTATTCTTCTGTTTCTACTTCTTTTTCTATTTCTTCTTCTAGTTCTCCTTGTAGTTCTATATCACCCTCTTCTTCTTCATCATCTTCTTCTGTTTCTACTGCTGTTTCTGCTTTTTCAATTACGTCTACTTTGTCTGCTTCTTCTGCTTCTTCTTCAGCTTTTTCTTCTGTTATTTCTGCTCTTTCGTCTTATTCTTCTCTAATTTCTGCTTTTTCGTCTTATTCTTCTGTTTCTTCTTCTTCTTCTTCTTGTTCTTCTAGTTCTCTTGTTCTTCTTGTAGTTCTACATGTCCTTCTTCTTCTTCTTCGTCTTCTTCTGTTGCTTCTGCACTTTTTGTTGTTTTCAATTACTCCTTCTTCTGCTTCTTCTGCTTCTTCCTCAGCTGAATCTTCTGTTATTTCTGCTTTTTCGGCTTATTCTTCTGTTATTTCTGCTTGTTCGGCTTATTTTCTGTTACTTATGCTTTTCCTCTTACTCTTCTCTTTCATCTTCTTGTTTTTCCTGTAATGTTAGTTCTTTTTGTTCTTCTTGTAGTTCTACATGTCCTTCTTCTTCTTCTTCATCTTCTTCAGTTTCTTCTGCAATTTTTTGTTTTTTTAATTACTTCTTCTTCTGCTTCTTCTGGTTCTTCTTCTGCTTTTTCTTCTGTTATTTCTGCTTTTTCGGCTTATTCTTCTCTTATTTCTGCTTTCTCCTCATATTCTTCTGTTTCTTCTTTTTGTTGTTCTTGTTCTTCTTGGTCTTCTTGTTCATCTTGTAGTTATACATGTCCTTCATCTTCTTCTTCCTCTTCGTCTGTTTCTTCTGCACTTTTTGTTTTTTCAATTACTTCTTCTTCTGCTTCTGCTTCTTCCTCTGCTGAATCTTCTGTTATTTCTGCTTGTTCGGCTTATTCTTCTCTTATTTCTCCTTTTTCCTCTTATTCTTCTGTTTCTTCTTCTTCTTCTTCTAGTTCTTCATGTTTTCCATGTAGTTCTACTTGTCCTTCTTCTTCTTCTTCATCTTCTTCTGTTTCTTTTGCAGTTTTTGTTTTTTCAATTACTTCTTCTTCTCCTTATTCCTCAGCTGAATTTCATTTTATTTCTCCTTTTTCTGCTTATTCTTCTGTTATTTCTGCTCTTTCGGCTTATTCTTCTCTTATTTCTGCTTTTTGTCTTATTCTTCTGTTTCTTCTTGTTGTTCTTGTTCTTCTAGTTCTTCTTGTTATTCATGTAGTTCTGCATCTTCTTCTTCTTCTTCTTCTTCTTCTTCTTTTTCTTCTTCTTCTTCTTCTTCTTCTTCTTCTTCTTCTGTTTCTTCTGCACTTTTGGGTTTTTCAATTACTTCATCTTCTACTGCTTCTTCTGCCATTTCCTCAGATGAATCTTCCGTTATTTCTGCTTGTTCGGCTTATTCGTCTGTAATTTCTGCTTGTTCGGCTTATTCTTCTTTTATTTCTACTTTCTCATCTTATTCTTCTGTTTCTACTTCTTTTTCTATTTCTTCTTCTAGTTCTCCTTGTAGTTCTATATCACCCTCTTCTTCTTCATCATCTTCTTCTGTTTCTACTGCTGTTTCTGCTTTTTCAATTACTTCTACTTTGTCTGCTTCTTCTGCTTCTTCTTCAGCTTTTTCTTCTGTTATTTCTGCTCTTTCGTCTTATTCTTCTCTAATTTCTGCTTTTTCGGCTTATTCTTCTGTTTCTTCTTCTTCTTCTTCTTGTTCTTCTAGTTCTCTTGTTCTTCTTGTAGTTCTACATGTCCTTCTTCTTCTTCTTCGTCTTCTTCTGTTGCTTCTGCACTTTTTGTTGTTTTCAATTACTCCTTCTTCTGCTTCTTCTCTTCTTCCTCAGCTGAATCTTCTGTTATTTCTGCTTTTTCGGCTTATTCTTCTGTTATTTCTGCTTGTTCGGCTTATTTT
Source organism: Talpa europaea (assembly GCF_964194135.1). Classification (NCBI taxonomy): domain Eukaryota; kingdom Metazoa; phylum Chordata; class Mammalia; order Eulipotyphla; family Talpidae; genus Talpa; species Talpa europaea. The sequence continues at coordinate 17,157 of NW_028167769.1, forward strand.
CTGTTACTTATGCTTTTCCTCTTACTCTTCTCTTTCATTTTCTTGTTTTTCCTGTAATTTTAGTTCTTTTTGTTCTTCTTGTAGTTCTACATGTCCTTCTTCTTCTTCTTCTTCATCTTCTTCAGTTTCTTCTGCAATTTTTTGTTTTTTTAATTACTTCTTCTTCTTCTGCTTCTTCTGGTTCTTCTTCTGCTTTTTCTTCTGTTATTTCTGCTTTTTCGGCTTATTCTTCTCTTATTTCTGCTTTCTCCTCATATTCTTCTGTTTCTTCTTTTTGTTGTTCTTGTTCTTCTTGGTCTTCTTGTTCATCTTGTAGTTATACATGTCCTTCATCTTCTTCTTCATCTTCGTCTGTTTCTTCTGCACTTTTTGTTTTTTCAATTACTTCTTCTTCTGCTTCTGCTTCTTCCTCTGCTGAATCTTCTGTTATTTCTGCTTGTTCGGCTTATTCTTCTCTTATTTCTCCTTTTTCCTCTTTTTCTTCTGTTTCTTCTTCTTCTTCTTCTAGTTCTTCATGTTTTCCATGTAGTTCTACTTGTCCTTCTTCTTCTTCTTCATCTTCTTCTGTTTCTTTTGCAGTTTTTGTTTTTTCAATTACTTCTTCTTCTGCTTCTTCTGCTTCTTCCTCAGCTGAATTTTATTTTATTTCTCCTTTTTCTGCTTATTCTTCTGTTATTTCTGCTCTTTCGGCTTATTCTTCTCTTATTTCTGCTTTTTCTCTTATTCTTCTGTTTCTTCTTGTTGTTCTTGTTCTTCTAGTTCTTCTTGTTATTCATGTAGTTCTGCATCTTCTTCTGCTGCTTCTTCTTCTTCTTCTTCTTCTTCTTCTTCTTCTTCTTCTTCTTCTTCTTCTTCTTCTTCTTCTTCTTCTTCTTCTTCTTCTTCTTCTTCTTCTTCTTCTTCTTCTTCTTCTGTTTCTTCTGCACTTTTGGGTTTTTCAATTACTTCATCTTCTACTGCTTCTTCTGCCATTTCCTCAGATGAATCTTTTGTTATTTCTGCTTGTTCGGCTTATTCGTCTGTAATTTCTGCTTGTTCGGCTTATTCTTCTTTTATTTCTGCTTTCTCATCTTATTCTTCTGTTTCTACTTCTTTTTCTATTTCTTCTTCTAGTTCTCCTTGTAGTTCTATATCACCCTCTTCTTCTTCATCATCTTCTTCTGTTTCTACTGCTGTTTCTGCTTTTTCAATTACGTCTACTTTGTCTGCTTCTTCTGCTTCTTCTTCAGCTTTTTCTTCTGTTATTTCTGCTCTTTCGTCTTATTCTTCTCTAATTTCTGCTTTTTCGTCTTATTCTTCTGTTTCTTCTTCTTCTTCTTCTTGTTCTTCTAGTTCTCTTATTCTTCTTGTAGTTCTACATGTCCTTCTTCTTCTTCTTCGTCTTCTTCTGTTGCTTCTGCACTTTTTGTTGTTTTCAATTACTCCTTCTTCTGCTTCTTCTGCTTCTTCCTCAGCTGAATCTTCTGTTATTTCTGCTTTTTCGGCTTATTCTTCTGTTATTTCTGCTTGTTCGGCTTATTTTCTGTTACTTATGCTTTTCCTCTTACTCTTCTCTTTCATCTTCTTGTTTTTCCTGTAATGTTAGTTCTTTTTGTTCTTCTTGTAGTTCTACATGTCCTTCTTCTTCTTCTTCATCTTCTTCAGTTTCTTCTGCAATTTTTTGTTTTTTTAATTACTTCTTCTTCTGCTTCTTCTGGTTCTTCTTCTGCTTTTTCTTCTGTTATTTCTGCTTTTTCGGCTTATTCTTCTCTTATTTCTGCTTTCTCCTCATATTCTTCTGTTTCTTCTTTTTGTTGTTCTTGTTCTTCTTGGTCTTCTTGTTCATCTTGTAGTTATACATGTCCTTCATCTTCTTCTTCCTCTTCGTCTGTTTCTTCTGCACTTTTTGTTTTTTCAATTACTTCTTCTTCTGCTTCTGCTTCTTCCTCTGCTGAATCTTCTGTTATTTCTGCTTGTTCGGCTTATTCTTCTCTTATTTCTCCTTTTTCCTCTTATTCTTCTGTTTCTTCTTCTTCTTCTTCTAGTTCTTCATGTTTTCCATGTAGTTCTACTTGTCCTTCTTCTTCTTCTTCATCTTCTTCTGTTTCTTTTGCAGTTTTTGTTTTTTCAATTACTTCTTCTTCTCCTTATTCCTCAGCTGAATTTCATTTTATTTCTCCTTTTTCTGCTTATTCTTCTGTTATTTCTGCTCTTTCGGCTTATTCTTCTCTTATTTCTGCTTTTTGTCTTATTCTTCTGTTTCTTCTTGTTGTTCTTGTTCTTCTAGTTCTTCTTGTTATTCATGTAGTTCTACATGTTCTTCTTCTTCTTCTTCTTCTTCTTCTTCTTCTTCTTCTTCTTCTTCTTCTTCTTCTTCTTCTTCTTCTGTTTCTTCTGCACTTTTGGGTTTTTCAATTACTTCATCTTCTACTGCTTCTTCTGCCATTTCCTCAGATGAATCTTCTGTTATTTCTGCTTGTTCGGCTTATTCGTCTGTAATTTCTGCTTGTTCGGCTTATTCTTCTTTTATTTCTGCTTTCTCATCTTATTCTTCCCTTTCTACTTCTTTTTCTATTTCTTCTTCTAGTTCTCCTTGTACTTCTATATCACCCTCTTCTTCTTCATCATCTTCTTCTGTTTCTACTGCTGTTTCTGCTTTTTCAATTACGTCTACTTTGTCTGCTTCTTCTGCTTCTTCTTCAGCTTTTTTCTTCTGTTATTTCTGCTCTTTCGTCTTATTCTTCTCTAATTTCTGCTTTTTCGTCTTATTCTTCTGTTTCTTCTTCTTCTTCTTCTTGTTCTTCTAGTTCTCTTGTTCTTCTTGTAGTTCTACATGTCCTTCTTCTTCTTCTTCGTCTTCTTCTGTTGCTTCTGCACTTTTTGTTGTTTTCAATTACTCCTTCTTCTGCTTCTTCTGCTTCTTCCTCAGCTGAATCTTCTGTTATTTCTGCTTTTTCGGCTTATTCTTCTGTTATTTCTGCTTGTTCGGCTTATTCTTCTGTTACTTATGCTTTTCCTCTTACTCTTCTCTTTCATCTTCTTGTTTTTCCTGTAATTTTAGTTCTTTTTGTTCTTCTTGTAGTTCTACATGTCCTTCTTCTTCTTCATCTTCTTCAGTTTCTTCTGCAATTTTTTGTTTTTTTAATTACTTCTTCTTCTTCTGCTTCTTCTGGTTCTTCTTCTGCTTTTTCTTCTGTTATTTCTGCTTTTTCGGCTTTTTCTTCTCTTATTTCTGCTTTCTCCTCATATTCTTCTGTTTCTTCTTTTTGTTGTTCTTGTTCTTCTTGGTCTTCTTGTTCATCTTGTAGTTATACATGTCCTTCATCTTCTTCTTCATCTTCGTCTGTTTCTTCTGCACTTTTTGTTTTTTCAATTACTTCTTCTTCTGCTTCTGCTTCTTCCTCTGCTGAATCTTCTGTTATTTCTGCTTGTTCGGCTTATTCTTCTCTTATTTCTCCTTTTTCCTCTTATTCTTCTGTTTCTTCTTCTTCTTCTTCTTCTAGTTCTTCATGTTTTCCATGTAGTTCTACTTGTCCTTCTTCTTCTTCTTCATCTTCTTCTGTTTCTTTTGCACTTTTTGTTTTTTCAATTACTTCTTCTTCTGCTTCTTCCTCAGCTGAATTTTATTTTATTTCTCCTTTTTCTGCTTATTCTTCTGTTATTTCTGCTCTTTCGGCTTATTCTTCTCTTATTTCTGCTTTTTGTCTTATTCTTCTGTTTCTTCTTGTTGTTCTTGTTCTTCTAGTTCTTTTTGTTATTCATGTAGTTCTGCATCTTCTTCTTCTTCTTCTTCTTCTTCTTTTTCTTCTTCTTCTTCTTCTTCTTCTTCTTCTTCTTCTTCTTCTTCTTCTTCTTCTTCTTCTTCTTCTTCTGTTTCTTCTGCACTTTTGGGTTTTTCAATTACTTCATCTTCTACTGCTTCTTCTGCCATTTCCTCAGATGAATCTTCCGTTATTTCTGCTTGTTCGGCTTATTCGTCTGTAATTTCTGCTTGTTCGGCTTATTCTTCTTTTATTTCTACTTTCTCATCTTATTCTTCTGTTTCTACTTCTTTTTCTATTTCTTCTTCTAGTTCTCCTTGTAGTTCTATATCACCCTCTTCTTCTTCATCATCTTCTTCTGTTTCTACTGCTGTTTCTGCTTTTTCAATTACTTCTACTTTGTCTGCTTCTTCTGCTTCTTCTTCAGCTTTTTCTTCTGTTATTTCTGCTCTTTCGTCTTATTCTTCTCTAATTTCTGCTTTTTCGTCTTATTCTTCTGTTTCTTCTTCTTCTTCTTCTTGTTCTTCTAGTTCTCTTGTTCTTCTTGTAGTTCTACATGTCCTTCTTCTTCTTCTTCGTCTTCTTCTGTTGCTTCTGCACTTTTTGTTGTTTTCAATTACTCCTTCTTCTGCTTCTTCTGCTTCTTCCTCAGCTGAATCTTCTGTTATTTCTGCTTTTTCGGCTTATTCTTCTGTTATTTCTGCTTGTTCGGCTTATTTTCTGTTACTTATGCTTTTCCTCTTACTCTTCTCTTTCATCTTCTTGTTTTTCCTGTAATTTTAGTTCTTTTTGTTCTTCTTGTAGTTCTACATGTCCTTCTTCTTCTTCTTCATCTTCTTCAGTTTCTTCTGCAATTTTTTGTTTTTTTAATTACTTCTTCTTCTTCTGCTTCTTCTGGTTCTTCTTCTGCTTTTTCTTCTGTTATTTCTGCTTTTTCGGCTTATTCTTCTCTTATTTCTGCTTTCTCCTCATATTCTTCTGTTTCTTCTTTTTGTTGTTCTTGTTCTTCTTGGTCTTCTTGTTCATCTTGTAGTTATACATGTCCTTCATCTTCTTCTTCCTCTTCGTCTGTTTCTTCTGCACTTTTTGTTTTTTCAATTACTTCTTCTTCTGCTTCTGCTTCTTCCTCTGCTGAATCTTCTGTTATTTCTGCTTGTTCGGCTTATTCTTCTCTTATTTCTCCTTTTTCCTCTTTTTCTTCTGTTTCTTCTTCTTCTTCTAGTTCTTCATGTTTTCCATGTACTTCTACTTGTCCTTCTTCTTCTTCTTCATCTTCTTCTGTTTCTTTTGCAATTTTTGTTTTTTCAATTACTTCTTCTTCTGCTTCTTCTGCTTCTTCCTCAGCTGAATTTTATTTTATTTCTCCTTTTTCTGCTTATTCTTCTGTTATTTCTGCTCTTTCGGCTTATTCTTCTCTTATTTCTGCTTTTTGTCTTATTCTTGTGTTTCTTCTTGTTGTTCTTGTTCTTCTAGTTCTTCTTGTTATTCATGTAGTTCTGCATCTTCTTCTTCTTCTTCTTCTTCTTCTTTTTCTTCTTCTTCTTCTTCTTCTTCTTCTTCTTCTTCTTCTGTTTCTTCTGCACTTTTGGGTTTTTCAATTACTTCATCTTCTACTGCTTCTTCTGCCATTTCCTCAGATGAATCTTCCGTTATTTCTGCTTGTTCGGCTTATTCGTCTGTAATTTCTGCTTGTTCGGCTTATTCTTCTTTTATTTCTACTTTCTCATCTTATTCTTCTGTTTCTACTTCTTTTTCTATTTCTTCTTCTAGTTCTCCTTGTAGTTCTATATCACCCTCTTCTTCTTCATCATCTTCTTCTGTTTCTACTGCTGTTTCTGCTTTTTCAATTACTTCTACTTTGTCTGCTTCTTCTGCTTCTTCTTCAGCTTTTTCTTCTGTTATTTCTGCTCTTTCGTCTTATTCTTCTCTAATTTCTGCTTTTTCGTCTTATTCTTCTGTTTCTTCTTCTTCTTCTTCTTGTTCTTCTAGTTCTCTTGTTCTTCTTGTAGTTCTACATGTCCTTCTTCTTCTTCTTCGTCTTCTTCTGTTGCTTCTGCACTTTTTGTTGTTTTCAATTACTCCTTCTTCTGCTTCTTCTGCTTCTTCCTCAGCTGAATCTTCTGTTATTTCTGCTTTTTCGGCTTATTCTTCTGTTATTTCTGCTTGTTCGGCTTATTTTCTGTTACTTATGCTTTTCCTCTTACTCTTCTCTTTCATTTTCTTGTTTTTCCTGTAATTTTAGTTCTTTTTGTTCTTCTTGTAGTTCTACATGTCCTTCTTCTTCTTCTTCTTCATCTTCTTCAGTTTCTTCTGCAATTTTTTGTTTTTTTAATTACTTCTTCTTCTTCTGCTTCTTCTGGTTCTTCTTCTGCTTTTTCTTCTGTTATTTCTGCTTTTTCGGCTTATTCTTCTCTTATTTCTGCTTTCTCCTCATATTCTTCTGTTTCTTCTTTTTGTTGTTCTTGTTCTTCTTGGTCTTCTTGTTCATCTTGTAGTTATACATGTCCTTCATCTTCTTCTTCCTCTTCGTCTGTTTCTTCTGCACTTTTTGTTTTTTCAATTACTTCTTCTTCTGCTTCTGCTTCTTCCTCTGCTGAATCTTCTGTTATTTCTGCTTGTTCGGCTTATTCTTCTCTTATTTCTCCTTTTTCCTCTTATTCTTCTGTTTCTTCTTCTTCTTCTTCTAGTTCTTCATGTTTTCCATGTAGTTCTACTTGTCCTTCTTCTTCTTCTTCATCTTCTTCTGTTTCTTTTGCAGTTTTTGTTTTTTCAATTACTTCTTCTTCTGCTTATTCCTCAGCTGAATCTCATTTTATTTCTCCTTTTTCTGCTTATTCTTCTGTTATTTCTGCTCTTTCGGCTTATTCTTCTCTTATTTCTGCTTTTTGTCTTATTCTTCTGTTTCTTCTTGTTGTTCTTGTTCTTCTAGTTCTTCTTGTTATTCATGTAGTTCTACATGTTCTTCTTCTTCTTCTTCTTCTTCTTCTTCTTCTTCTTCTTCTTCTTCTTCTTCTTCTTCTTCTTCTTCTTCTTCTTCTTCTTCTTCTTCTTCTTCTTCTTCTTCTTCTTCTTCTTCTTCTTCTTCTGTTTCTTCTGCACTTTTGGGTTTTTCAATTACTTCACTTCTACTGCTTCTTCTGCCATTTCCTCACATGAATCTTCTGTTTTATCTGCTTTTTCGGCTTATTCGTCTGTAATTTCTGCTTGTTCGGCTTATTCTTCTTTTATTTCTACTTTCTCATCTTATTCTTCTGTTTCTACTTCTTTTTCTATTTCTTCTTCTAGTTCTCCTTGTAGTTCTATATCACCCTCTTCTTTTTCATCATCTTCTTCTGTTTCTACTGCTGTTTCTGCTTTTTCAATTACTTCTACTTTGTCTGCTTCTTCTGCTTCTTCTTCAGCTTTTTCTTCTGTTATTTCTGCTCTTTCGTCTTATTCTTCTCTAATTTCTGCTTTTTCGTCTTATTCTTCTGTTTCTACTTCTTGTTCTTCTTGTTCTTCAAGTTCTCTTGTTGTGTGTGCTTATTCTTCTTTTATTTCTACTTTCTCATCTTATTCTTCTGTTTCTACTTCTTTTTCTATTTCTTCTTCTAGTTCTCCTTGTAGTTCTATATCACCCTCTTCTTCTTCATCATCTTCTTCTGTTTCTACTGCTGTTTCTGCTTTTTCAATTACTTCTACTTTGTCTGCTTCTTCTGCTTCTTCTTCAGCTTTTTCTTCTGTTATTTCTGCTCTTTCGTCTTATTCTTCTCTAATTTCTGCTTTTTCGTCTTATTCTTCTGTTTCTACTTCTTGTTCTTCTAGTTCTTCAAGTTCTCTTGTTCTTCTTGTAGTTCTACATGTCCTTCTTCTTCTTCTTCTTCTTCTTCTTCTTTTTCTTCTTCTTCTTCTGTTTCTTCTTCTTGTTCTTATAGTTCTTCTATTATTTCTACATCTCCTCCTTCTTCTTCTTCATCTTCTTCCGTTCTTCTGTATTTTCTGCTTTTCCAATTACTTCTTCTTCTTCGGCTTCATCTGTTTCTTCCTCAGCTTATTCTTCTGTTATTTCTTCTGTTTCGGCTTATTCATCTGTTATTTCTGCTTTTTCTGATTATTCTTCTCTTCTTTCTGCTTTTTCGTCTCATTCTTCTGTTTCTTCTTGTTGTTCTTGTTCTTCTAGTTCTTCTTGTTATTCATGTAGTTCTACATGTCCTTCTTCTTCTTCTTCTTCTTCTTCTTCTTATTCTTCTTCTTCTTCTTCTTCTTCTTCTTCTTCTTCTTCTTCTTCTTCTTCTTCTTCTTCTTCTTCTTCTTCTTCTTCTTCCTTCTTCTTCTTCTTCTGTATCTTCTGCACTTTTGGGTTTTTCAATTACTTCATCTTCTACTGCTTCTTCTGCCATTTCCTCAGATGAATCTTCTGTTATTTCTGCTTTATCGGCTTATTCGTCTGTAATTTCTGCTTCTTCGGCTTATTCTTCTTTTATTTCTACTTTCTCATCTTATTCTTCTGTTTCTACTTCTTTTCCTATTTCTTCTTCTAGTCCTCCTTGTAGTTCTATATCACCCTCTTCTTCTTCTTCATCTTCTTCTGTTTCTACTGCTGTTTCTGCTTTTTCCATTACTTCTACTTTTTCTGCTTCTTCTGCTTCTTCTTCAGCTTTTTCTTCTGTTATTTCTGCTCTTTCTTCTTTTTCTTCTCTAATTTCTGCTTTTTCCTCTTATTCTTCTGTTTCTTCTTCTTCTTCTTCTTGTTCTTCTAGTTCTCTTGTTCTTCTTGTAGTTCTACATGTCCTTCTTCTTCTTCTTCGTCTTCTTCTGTTGCTTCTGCACTTTTTGTTGTTTTCAATTACTCCTTCTTCTGCTTCTTCTGCTTCTTCCTCAGCTGAATCTTCTGTTATTTCTGCTTTTTCGGCTTATTCTTCTGTTATTTCTGCTTGTTCGGCTTATTTTCTGTTACTTATGCTTTTCCTCTTACTCTTCTCTTTCATCTTCTTGTTTTTCCTGTAATGTTAGTTCTTTTTGTTCTTCTTGTAGTTCTACATGTCCTTCTTCTTCTTCTTCATCTTCTTCAGTTTCTTCTGCAATTTTTTGTTTTTTTAATTACTTCTTCTTCTGCTTCTTCTGGTTCTTCTTCTGCTTTTTCTTCTGTTATTTCTGCTTTTTCGGCTTATTCTTCTCTTATTTCTGCTTTCTCCTCATATTCTTCTGTTTCTTCTTTTTGTTGTTCTTGTTCTTCTTGGTCTTCTTGTTCATCTTGTAGTTATACATGTCCTTCATCTTCTTCTTCATCTTCGTCTGTTTCTTCTGCACTTTTTGTTTTTTCAATTACTTCTTCTTCTGCTTCTGCTTCTTCCTCTGCTGAATCTTCTGTTATTTCTGCTTGTTCGGCTATTCTTCTCTTATTTCTCCTTTTTCCTCTTATTCTTCTGTTTCTTCTTCTTCTTCTTCTAGTTCTTCATGTTTTCCATGTAGTTCTACTTGTCCTTTCTTCTTCTTCATCTTCTTCTGTTTCTTTTGCAGTTTTTGTTTTTTCAATTACTTCTTCTTCTGCTTATTCCTCAGCTGAATTTCATTTTATTTCTCCTTTTTCTGCTTATTCTTCTGTTATTTCTGCTCTTTTGGCTTATTCTTCTCTTATTTCTGCTTTTTGTCTTATTCTTCTGTTTCTTCTTGTTGTTCTTGTTCTTCTAGTTCTTCTTGTTATTCATGTAGTTCTACATGTTCTTCTTCTTCTTCTTCTTCTTCTTCTTTCTTCTTCTTCTTCTTCTTCTTCTTCTTCTTCTTCTCTTCTTCTCTTCTTCTTCTTCTGTTTCTTCTGCACTTTTGGGTTTTTCAATTACTTCATCTTCTACTGGCTTCTTCTGCCATTTCTCAGATGAATCTTCTGTTATTTCTGCTTGTTTGGCTTATTCGTCTGTAATTTCTGCTTGTTCGGCTTATTCTTCTTTTATTTCTGCTTTCCCATCTTATTCTTCCCTTTCTACTTCTTTTTCTATTTCTTCTTCTAGTTCTCCTTGTAGTTCTATATCACCCTCTTCTTCTTCATCATCTTCTTCTGTTTCTACTGCTGTTTCTGCTTTTTCAATTACGTCTACTTTGTCTGCTTCTTCTGCTTCTTCTTCAGCTTTTTTCTTCTGTTATTTCTGCTCTTTCGTCTTATTCTTCTCTAATTTCTGCTTTTTCGTCTTATTCTTCTGTTTCTTCTTCTTCTTCTTCTTGTTCTTCTAGTTCTCTTGTTCTTCTTGTAGTTCTACATGTCCTTCTTCTTCATCTTCGTCTTCTTCTGTTGCTTCTGCACTTTTTTGTTGTTTTCAGTTACTCCTTCTTCTGCTTCTTCTGCTTCTTCCTCAGCTGAATCTTCTGTTATTTCTGCTTTTTCGGCTTATTCTTCTGTTATTTCTGCTTGTTCGGCTTATTCTTCTGTTACTTATGCTTTTCCTCTTACTCTTCTCTTTCATCTTCTTGTTTTTCCTGTAATTTTAGTTCTTTTTGTTCTTCTTGTAGTTCTACATGTCCTTCTTCTTCTTCATCTTCTTCAGTTTCTTCTGCAATTTTTTGTTTTTTTAATTACTTCTTCTTCTTCTGCTTCTTCTGGTTCTTCTTCTGCTTTTTCTTCTGTTATTTCTGCTTTTTCGGCTTTTTCTTCTCTTATTTCTGCTTTCTCCTCATATTCTTCTTGTTTCTTCTTTTGTTGTTCTTGTTCTTCTTGGTCTTCTTGTTCATCTTGTAGTTATACATGTCCTTCATCTTCTTCTTCATCTTCGTCTGTTTCTTCTGCACTTTTTGTTTTTCAATTACTTCTTCTTCTGCTTCTGCTTCTTCCTCTGCTGAATCTTCTGTTATTTCTGCTTGTTCGGCTTATTCTTCTCTTATTTCTCCTTTTTCCTCTTATTCTTCTGTTTCTTATTCTTCTTCTTCTTCTAGTTCTTCATGTTTTCCATGTAGTTCTACTTGTCCTTCTTCTTCTTCTTCATCTTCTTCTGTTTCTTTTGCAGTTTTTGTTTTTTCAATTACTTCTTCTTCTGCTTCTTCCTCAGCTGAATTTTATTTTATTTCTCCTTTTTCTGCTTATTCTTCTGTTATTTCTGCTCTTTCGGCTTATTCTTCTCTTATTTCTGCTTTTTGTCTTATTCTTCTGTTTCTTCTTGTTGTTCTTGTTCTTCTAGTTCTTCTTGTTATTCATGTAGTTCTACATGTTCTCTTCTTCTTCTTCTTCTTCTTCTTCTTCTTCTTCTTCTTCTTCTTCTTCTTCTCTTCTTCTTCTTCTTCTTCTTCTTCTTCTTCTTCTTCTTCTTCTTCTTCTTCTTCTTCTTCTTCTTCTTCTTCTGTTTCTTCTGCACTTTTGGGTTTTTCAATTACTTCATCTTCTACTGCTTCTTCTGCCATTTCCTCAGATGAATCTTCTGTTATTTCTGCTTTTTCGGCTTATTCGTCTGTAATTTCTGCTTGTTCGGCTTATTCTTCTTATATTTCTACTTTCTCATCTTATTCTTCTGTTTCTACTTGTTTTTCTATTTCTTCTTCTAGTTCTCCTTGTAATTCTATATCACCCTCTTCTTCTTCATCATCTTCTTCTGTTTCTACTGCTGTTTCTGCTTTTTCAATTACTTCTACTTTGTCTGCTTCTTCTGCTTCTTCAGCTTTTTCTTCTGTTATTTCTGCTCTTTCGTCTTATACTTCTCTATTTTCTGCTTTTTCGTCTTATTCTTCTGTTTCTTCTTCTTGTTCTTCTTGTTCTTCTAGTTCTCTTGTTCTTCTTGTAGTTCTACATGTCCTTCTTCTTCTTCTTCTTCTTCTTCTTCTTCTTCTTCTTCTTCTTCTTCTTCTTCTTCTTCTTCTTCTTCTTCTTCTTCTCTTCTTCTTCTTCTTCTTCTTCTTCTTCTGTTTCTTCTTCTTGTTCTTATAGTTCTTCTATTATTTCTACATCTCCTCCTTCTTCTTCTTCATCTTCTTCCGTTCTTCTGTATTTTCTGCTTTTCCAATTACTTCTTCTTCTTCGGCTTCATCTGTTTCTTCCTCAGCTTATTCTTCTGTTATTTCTTCTGTTTCGGCTTATTCATCTGTTATTTCTGCTTTTTCCGCTTATTCTTCTCTTATTTCTGCTTTTTCGTCTTATTCTTCTGTTTCTTCTTGTTGTTCTGGTTCTTCTAGTTCTTCTTGTTATTCATGTAGTTCTACATGTCCTTCTTCTTCTTTTTCTTCTTTCTTCTTCTTCTTCTTCTTCTTCTTCTTCTTCTTCTTCTTCTTCTTCTTCTTCTTCTTCTTCTTCTTGTTCTTCTTCTTCTTCTTCTTCTTCTTCTTCTTCTGCTTCTTCTTCTGCTTCTTCTTCTGTATCTTCTGCACTTTTGGGTTTTTCAATTACCTCATCTTCTACTGCTTCTTCTGCCATTTCCTCAGATGAATCTTCTGTTATTTCTGCTTTTTCGGCTTATTCGTCTATAATTTCTGCTTGTTCTCTTATTCTTCTTTTATTTCTACTTTCTCATCTTATTCTTCTGTTTCTACTTCTTTTCCTATTTCTTCTTCTAGTTCTCCTTGTAGTTCTATATCACCCTCTCTTCTTTCTTCATCTTCTTCTGTTTCTACTGCTGTTTCTGCTTTTTCCATTACTTCTACTTTTTCTGCTTCTTCTGCTTCTTCTTCAGCTTTTTCTTCTGTTATTTCTGCTCTTTCGTCTTTTTCTTCTCTAATTTCTGCTTTTTCCTCTTATTCTTCTGTTTCTTCTTCTTCTTCTTCTTGTTCTTCTAGTTCTCTTGTTCTTCTTGTAGTTCTACATGTCCTTCCTTCTTCTTCTTCGTCTTCTTCTGTTGCTTCTGCACTTTTTGTTGTTTTCAATTACTCCTTCTTCTGCTTCTTCTGCTTCTTCCTCAGCTGAATCTTCTGTTATTTCTGCTTTTTCGGCTTATTCTTCTGTTATTTCTGCTTGTTCGGCTTATTCTTCTGTTACTTATACTTTTCCTCTTATTCTTCTCTTTCATCTTCTTGTTTTTCCTGTAATTCTAGTTCTTTTTGTTCTTCTTGTAGTTCTACATGTCCTTCTTCTTCTTTTTCTTCTTCTTCTTCTTCTTCTTCTTCTTCTTCTTCTTCTTCTTCTTCTTCTTCTTCTTCTTCTTCTTCTTCTTCTTCTTCTTCTTCTTCTTCTTCTTCTTCTTCTTCTTTTTCTTCTTCTTCTTCTTGTTCTTCTTCTTCTTCTGTATCTTCTGCACTTTTGGGTTTTTCAATTACTTCATCTTCTGCTGCTTCTTCTGCCATTTCCTCAGATGAATCTTCTGTTATTTCTGCTTTTTCAGCTTATTCGTCTGTAATATCTGCTTGTTCGGCTTATTCTTCTTTTATTTCTACTTTCTCATCTTATTCTTCTGTTTCTACTTCTTTTTCTATTTCTTCTTCTAGTTCTCCTTGTAGTTCTATATCACCCTCTTCTTCTTCTTCATCTTCTTCTGTTTCTACTGCTGTTTCTGCTTTTTCAATTACTTCTACTTTGTCTGCTTCTTCTGCTTCTTCTTCAGCTTTTTCTTCTGTTATTTCTGCTCTTTCGTCTTATTCTTCTCTAATTTCTGCTTTTTCGTCTTATTCTTCTGTTTCTTCTTCTTCTTCTTGTTCTTCTAGTTCTCTTGTTC
>NW_028167768.1:0-30426 GCF_964194135.1 Talpa europaea
GGTTTTCAGTTAGTGTTAGTGTTAGGGTTACTTTTACCATCCTGGTTAGCATTAGGGTTAGGGTTAGTATTTGGGTATGGGTTAGGGTTAGGGTTATTATTTCAGTTAGGGTTAAGGTTAGGGTTAGGATTTGGGTATGGGTTAAGGTTAGGTTTAGGGTTAGGGTTAGGATTTGGGTTAGGGTTAGGTTTAGGTTTAGGATTTGGGTTAAGGTTAGTGTTAGTGTTAGGGTTACGTTTAGGATTTGGGTTAGGGTTAGGGTTAGGATTAGAGTTAGTGTTAGTGTTAGGTTTTAGGTTGTGTTTAGGGTTATGATCAGGGTTAGGTTTAGCGTTAGGGTTAGGGTTAGTGTTAGGGTTAGGATTTGAGTTAAGGTTAGGATTAGTTGTAGGGTTAGGGTTAGGTTTAGGGTTAGAATTAGGGTTAGTGTTAGGTTTTGGGTTAGGGTTAGGTTAAGGTTAGGTTAGGATTTGGGTTAGGGTTAGGGTTCGGGTTAGGGTTAGGATTTGGGTTAGGTTTTGGGTTAGTGTTAGGGTTAGGATTAGGGTTACATTTAGCTTTAGGTTAGGGTTAGGGTTAGGATTAGGGTATGGGTTAGAGTTAGGTTTTGGGTTATGATTTGGGTTAGGGTTAGGGTTTGGGTTAGCGTTAGGATTTGGGTTAGGGTTGGGGTTAGGATTAGGGTTAGGATTTGGGTTAGGATTTGGCTAAGGGTTAGATTTATTGTTATTGTTAGGTTTTGGGTTAGGGTTTGGGTTAGGGTTAGCTTTAGCTATAGGTGTAGGTTTACGGTTAGGGTTAGGATTTGGGTATGGGTTACGGTTAGTTTTAGGGTTAGGGTTAGTGTTAGGGTTAGGATTTTGTTTAGGGTTAGTGTTAGGATTAGGTTTAGTGTTAGGGTTAGGATTTTGGATAGGCTTAGGTTTAGGGTGGGGTTAGGTTTAAGTTTTTGATTTGGGATAGGTTTAGGGTTATTGTTAGGCTTAGTGTTAGGGTTATGATATAGTTTAGGGTTAGGGTTAGAGTTAGGGTAAGTGTTAGTGTTAGTGTTAGGTTTTGGGTCAGTGTTAGGTTTAGGGTTAGGTTTCGCGTTAGGGTTAGTGTTAGGGTTAGGGTTCGGGTAGGGTTAGTATTTTGGTTAGGGTTAGGGTTAGGGTTAGGATCTGGATTAGGGTTAGGGTAAGGGTTAGAGTTAGTGTTAGTGTTAGGTTTTCAGTTAGTGTTAGTGTTAGGGATACTTTTACCATCCTGGTTAGCGTTAGGGTTAGGGTTAGTATTTGGGTATGGGTTAGGGTTAGGGTTATTATTTCAGTTAGGGTTAAGGTTAGGGTTAGGGTTTGGGTATGGGTTAAGGTTAGGTTTAGGGTTAGGGTTAGGATTTTGGTTATGGTTAGGTTTAGGTTTAGGAATTGGGTTAGGATTAGGGTTAGGATAGAGTTAGTGTTAGTGTTAGGTTTTAGGTTACGTTTAGGGTTATGGTCAGGGTTAGGTTTAGCGTTAGGGTTAGGGTTAGGATTTGGGTTAGGGTTAGGATTAGTTGTAGGGTTAGGGTTAGGTTTAGGGTGAGATTTAGGGTTAGTGTTAGGTTTTGGGTTAGGGTTAGGTTAATGTTAGGTTAGGATTTGGGTTAGGGTTAGGGTTCGGGTTAGGGTTAAGATTTGGGTTAGGTTTTGGGTTAGTGTTAGGGTTAGGATTAGGGTTACATTTAGCTTAAGGTTAGGGTTAGGATTTGGGAATGGGTTAGAGTTAGGTTTTGTGTTAGGATTTGGGTTAGGGTTAGGTTTTGGGTTAGGGTTATTTTGGGTTAGGGTTGGGTTAGGGTTAGGGTTAGGGTTAGTGCTGCAGGAGGCCTTGTAGCCCCCGCCAGATAAACTACTGGCAAGCAGTGAAGTCAAAGGGCCTCACACCGTGGGGCCGAAGTTCAAGGGCCTCACACCGTGGGGCCGAAGATTCCTTGTGCCTCACACCGTGGGGCTGAAGATCTAACATCCCTTCACTTTTTGTTCTTGGTCATAAAAGGAGAAAAATTTCCCAAAAGGTACATCAGACACTACATTATATACATCAATATACAGTAAATAAACGGCATGGAAAATTATCTCTTAAAAACTAATTATTAAACAATTTGGTCCACTTGACAATGGGAAATGGTTTATTAAACATGCCTGACAAGCATTACAATACAACTATTATTGTAAGATCTTTTTTGCCTTCCCTTGCAGTTTCTTGGGAAAGTTTTTAAATGAAACTATTTGAGTTAAGAAGTTTCTAGGTAGAAAAAGTTCTGATAGCTGAGTAGCAGCCAGCCCCTGGTGTGAAGGCCATGAGAATAAGAAAAGTTCTTTCTTTGCTTAAGCTTTAGCTGATGGGAATGTTCTGGTGACTATCAATTGTGTTAGGTTATTGTTTAGCTGAAACAATAAATTTTAGTGTAAGACTTCGTTTTTTATTGCCTTCTTGCTGAGAGCACAAAAAAGAGATGCGCTAATTGTTTCTGCTTTGTTCTTTGAACTTAATAATGTAATCTCAATGCTTGCAATAAAACGTATAAATAAAGAACCTGCTGAGCCTTTCGGGCAGAAGATACTAACACCTCACAAAGTGTCGGTGTCTCCTCATTCCCTTCCCCCCAGTCCCTAAGTTTCAGATCATTCGTATTCGCCCACGCCATCTCATCCTTTCAGGAACCCTGACACGACATTTTGCTGGAGGCTGGTCCCCGGCAAGTGGCGCCTGAACAGGGACTTGAAAGGTAAGATTTCTTTCCCGTGTGGGGACGGCTAGGATCTGCTCCATAGGGTAGGGTGCATACCTGCCTGTAGAGGAAGCAGGTTTGGGGGAGCAGTAAGTCAGAACCGTAATAAGGCGAGTGAGTGTCTTATTACGTGATAAGGCTAGTGAGTGTCTTCTCGTTGAGAAGCAATGGGCCATACTGAGTCTAAGGAAAGAGGACTCTTTATTGATATAATTAAGTATACTCTCGCAAAGAGAGGCCGTAAGACCTCTCATGCGCAATTGGCTAGTTTCCTAAATTTTGTTGAAATGTATTGTCCTTGGTTTCCAAGGGACGGTACTCTGAATATAAGAACTTGGGCCAGAGTAGGAGAGGAAATGACAACCTATTATACTCTCCATGGACCTGAAAAGGTCCCCGTTGATGCCTTTTCATTGTGGGGTCTGCTACAAGACATGCTAGATCAAGGATCTGAATTGGAAAAATTAGATAAAAAACTCAGAAAATTACGACTGCCTGAGCCTGCTGTCTCTTTATCCTTGGAGGACGTCAACGGGTCCTTGGCTGACAGCCCGTCATTAACAAAACAATTGCCTGAACAAATAGATCACTTTAGCCAGGCTGGAGGCAAAGCGAAAAATGCTAAACCAAAAGTTAAACAAAAAATGGCTGGCAGCATTAGAGAAAGTGATTCGGATTTTTCGGATGATAAAATTGTTTTTCAAAAGCCAAAAATTGATTCTAGATCCAAGGTTGACTTCTTTATTGAAGCGTCGGCTCCTTTTCAAGAATTTATTCCTAAATCTAATTCAAACTCCAGCCCGGACTTGACTAAAATTGTTAAAAGATATATCAATGATTTGGCTTGAACTAAAACTAATCTTAAGCCTCCTTCTGCAAATATACAATCAGACCCTTTTGAAAACGCACAGCCTGTGTCGAGAGTGTTGTCTGGTGATTCGGTTCATATGTCTAGAGCTGGTTTTGCTGGTGCAGTGAGGCAAGCAGAGAAAAAGGGTAATTTTACCTTTCGGTGTTTTCCTGTGCTCAATGTAGACAATGACCATGAGCAGCCTCAGTGGGAACCCCTCCCCTTTGAGCTTTTAAAGGAATTAAAAAGAGCAACTGCTGATTACGGGGCTACATCTCCTTATACCTTGCAACTCGTAGAATCAGTGGCCAGTCGCTTCCTTACACCTCTTGATTGGCAGATGATGGCTAGATCTAGTCTGTCTGGTGGAGCTTATTTGTTGTGGTAGGCAAATTATGAGAAAGAGGCCAGAAAGATGGTAAAAAAATATAATAATAGAAAAATAAAAATAAAAAATAATAAAATTCCGCTCGAAATGGTTTTAGGTCAGGATGATTGGTGTGAAAACAATGTACAGATACGTATGCCACCTCCAGCCTTTCGTCTCGTGCGTGAAGCCGCAGTTGCTGCATGGAGCCGGTTGCCGGCTGGTGAAATGAAAATCTCTGGTCTTGCTAACATTAAACAAGGGCCTGAGGAATCTTATCAAGACTTTTTGTCACGCTTAATGGATGCTATCCAGAAAACTATACCTAATGCTGAGGCGGCTCACATTATAACTAAACAATTGGCCTTTGAAAATGCTACCATACCGTGTCAGACATTGTTAAGACCTATTGTGCGAACAGGCGATCTTAATGAATATGTTCGAGCCTGTTCGGAGGTTGTCCGGAGCCGCATGGAGCATGCGCCGTGTTGCGCATGCTCGCAAGTTAGGTTTCAGTTTCTGTTTTGCCTTTGGAGAAACCACTGTGCTTCTGGAAAATCACGTGGGAGGAGAGGAGCGAGGGAGGAGAAGAAGGGAACCATGGGAGAGAAGAGAGAGACTGCGTAGGAGAGAGAAGAGAGAGACTGCGTAGGAGAGAGAAGAGAGACTGTGTAGAGGAGAAGGAGAGAGACTGCATAGAGGATATGGAGAGAGATTGCGTAGAGGATGAGGCGAGGAGACCTCGAGAAGGAGACTGTGGAAAGGATACTGTGTAGAGACTTTGAGAGAGGATACTGAGAAACGTACTGAAAGAGGAGCATAGAGAAGGCCAGGGAAGGTAGTAGGACAGGGAAAGGAAAAAACATGTAAAAGTAGGAAAAGGAAAAAGGAAAAATAAAGAAGCAAACGCTAGCGTCAAGTTGTCAAGCCCCTCATTTCAATCCTCAGCCCTTCTCTTTTCGTGCCTCCGAATCCCGCGGGTCGGGACAGGTGGCGCCCAACGTGGGGCACGAAAAAGAACGAAGGAACCGCTGAAGGACCAGCTGTGGTGAGCCGGCAAGCAAAGTAAAGTAAGGTAAGGTAGCTGGGATCATGGGCAATTCAATGTCCAAGGGGCAGTTAGTTATTTCCCTGGAAGCTCTCCTAAAAGAGTTTGGGGTTCCTCTCAGTAGAAAAATTCTTAAAGGATTTGTAGAGACCCTTAGTATTACTAGTAAATGGTTTCTGAAGCAGGATCAGGTCGACAGTGAAAATTGGAATAAGGTGAAAGGGGATATTGTCTTGCATCAGCAATTATATGGCCTTGAGTCTCTTCCTGGCACTACTTTGACAGTCTGGAGAGTGGTGGGAGATGCTCTTAATGCTGGTGGCACTGTTGCCACTCAGCCACTGAGGCCATCAGGACAGCAAGACAAACGGAGGAAGAAGATAGAAGTTCCATTAAGAGTTCTACATCGGTAAGTCCCCCTTCCTCTACTCAAAAAATAACAACAGCCCCTCCTCCAGATGATTCTACTGATGAGTCGGGAGGAGACGAGGAACAGGATGAGAAAGGCCTCAGTTGTTATAAGGCAGGGAAGCATAAAAGGAGATGGAAAACACCTGGGGAGTCACCTTCTAGAACCCTCGGCAGGTCACGATGCTGCAAGCGAGATGGAAGGACCAGGTTAATAATGAGTGGCAACCACCCGCGCCAGTATTAATACAGCTGTGAGGCAGCATTTGTCTTATCCCACAGGATGCAGAAGCACCCCGATGGGTTCCCGCTTAATTGGTTCGGTTTGTCAATATACCTGACCCTGCTAACATTGATGACACAAGCGTCCCAGATGTTAGTACGATGGGCGATTGTGCATCAGCTGCCGTTTTTGCTCCTCATTGATCATCATGATTCCACTTTTCTGCAAGTATTTGCCACTAATCTTACTATTATTGGTCTGGCTTCCAAGCCATTGGATAGTGCCCCGTTGGGCCAGGGTGAGGTGAAATTATTTAATGGCATTTATTCTCTAAACATTAGTTCTACCATTGAATAATTTGTTAGTATTCAGAATAATAGATTATAGAGTTTGTCTGCTGCTGTCTGTCTGTCCCCTCCTTTCTTTTTTGTCCTCCCCAATAATGCAGGAGATGCCACTGGGTTGAACTGTTCAGTGGAGACTTGCCCCCTCTCTGCCTCCTGGGCCCGGAGTGCGGAGAGAGCGATGATCGTTGTCTACCTTCTATTTTAGTCATGCCCGTGGATGTTTCTGCACACCTTTCCCCTGTTCTACCTAGGAGGAGACGTGATTTTAGCATCACTGCAGCTATTGTTGCCGTTTCAATAGCAGAGACCGCGGCTGCGGCTGCTGCCGCCGTTGCTGTCACTTAAGCTGCTGTAAATACGGACACTATGGACAATTTAGCTGCCGGTGTTGCTTCTGCGTTGTCAACACAGTAATATATGAATGGACATTTGCAGAATGGACTTTTTATGCTTAGTCAGCAGTTAGCTCATGTAAGAAGAGATAGACACACTTTTGTTAACCACTCACATGCATTGTAACTTTTTGTACAGTTTTATTTGTGTAATTCCTGTTATGGTGAAAAATATGTTTATGGAAGAAAATAGGTTAAATAGTGTAATCAGAGGACCTTAGAACCACCAGCTCCTGAACCTGACCTCTCAACTGGCGAGACAGCTCATAACTGTTAACAACACTCGGGTTACCCTGTTTCGAGTAAGGGTCTCATTGCCTGGTTTAGAGGACTCCTCCCAGAGTTGCTGTTTGTGCATTCGGCATATGGTTTCTCCGTCGGCTACGGAAGCGAAACAAAAAACGGCTATTGTGGTCAGGCAAGTACTTGGCACCATTGTACTTGACCAGGACTCCCCAGTGGCATCTGGATGGGTCAACTTAGCCCTAGAGAACCTGTGAGCCAAAGACGGGTAAGAGCGTAGCCCGTCCAGACCAACCTAAGACAGCGGTCCAGACCAAGTGCGCCGGATTAGCAAAGACGGGTTAGGCTGGTTACGGGATATGCCAACCTAACACAGGCCAGGTGTCTCATTTAAAAGAAAAAAGGGGGAGATGTCCGGATCCGCATGGAGCATGCGCCGTGTTGCGCATGCTCGCAAATGTCCGGAGTCACATGGAGCATGCGCCGTGTTGCGCATGCTCGCAAGTTAGGTTTCAGTTTCTGTTTCGCCTTTGGAGAAACCACTGTGCTTCTGGAAAATCACGTGGGAGGAGAGGAGCGAGGGAGGAGAAGAAGGGAACCATGGGAGAGAAGAGAGAGACTGCGTAGGAGAGAGAAGAGAGAGACTGTGTAGGAGAGAGAAGAGAGAGACTGCGTAGAGGAGGAGAGAGACTGCATAGAGGATAAGGAGAGAGATTGCGTAGAGGATGAGGCGAGGAGACCTCGAGAAGGAGACTGTGGAAAGGATACTGTGTAGAGACTTTGAGAGAGGATACTGAGAAACGTACTGAGAGAGGAGCATAGAGAAGGCCAGGGAAGGTAGTAGGACAGGGAAAGGAAAAAACATGTAAAAGTAGGAAAAGGAAAAAGGAAAAATAAAGAAGCAAACGCTAGCGTCAAGTTGTCAAGCCCCTCATTTCAATCCTCAGCCCTTCTCTTTTCGTGCCTCTGAATCCCGCGGGTCAGGACAGGAGGTGACACCCTCGTACCTTCAGGGTGTGGCTATTGCGGCTGCCTTAAAGGGACAGACCAGCAGCCAATGGTTCGCTTCCCTTGATCAACAGAAGGAAAAAAAAATAACCAAATATTTTGGAAATTGTTTTTCTTGTGGACAGCCAGGGCATTGTAGTAGAAATTGCCCAAGCAAAGTAATCTCTACACCGCCTCCAGCCTTGTCTCAACAGTTGCCTGTTACAACAAATAATAATATAATTCCTTTTCAAATGTTACTTCCAAAAACAATCTGCCCACGTTGTAACAAAGAATTTCATTGGATGAAGGACTGTCGGTCTAAATATCATAAAAATGGTACATTGTTGCCACCTAATGAAAAGTTTACTGTGGGCACCAATCCGGCTGTTTTTCCTAAAAGCACTTCACAGTCGGGAAACTGTGTAAGGGGCCCGACCCAGGCCCCTCAAAAAATTGGGGATCTGAACAACCAAAGCGGCAAACAATCTCTGATCTCGTCCGCAGGGCCGCAGGCGATGCGGACTTGGACTTGCATTCCACCTCTGCCGCAAATTAACTTCTGATCAATTTTACACTATGCTGGCAATGGGGGTGTATGGGCCTCCCCCACCTGGCACAATGGGACTTGTTTTTGGCCAAGGTTCTGCGTCTCTGCAAGGTATAAAAGTAATACCGGTTGTTGTTGATTCTAATTTTACTGGTGAAATAAAAGTTGTGCTGGAGCCTCCTATACAAACTATACAAATTCATCCAGGACAAAAAATTGCTCAATTGCTTTTACTGCCTCTGATGTCAGTTGACAATGAAATTGCATCCAATAAACCACAGAGTAATTCTAATTTTGAATCCAGTGATGTGGCTTTTTGGGTTCAACAAATTAAAGATAATAGACCAACCAAAGTTATAAAAATTCAAAAAAAAAACAATTAAAGAATTGTTAAATACTGGTGCTAATGTTACTTACATAGCAGGGCATGATTGGCCTAATGCCTGGCCCACAAAGGCTATGCCTTCTACTTTGGTTGGATTGGGATCAGCACAAAATGTGGCAAAAAGTTCTCAAATTTTAAATTGGAATGATGAAGAGGTGTCCGGGACCTTTCAACCTTATGTTGTCCCATCTCTTCCTATGACATTGTGGGGAAGAGACATACTCTCTCAAATGGGAGTGCTCCTATTTAGTCCCAATGATAAGGTAACCACTCAAATGCTACAAATGGGCTTTAATCCAAATCAAGGCTTAGGAAAAAGGTTGGAAGGACGAGTAGTTCCCATTGAGGTTGCTCAAAAAAAGCCGCGACAAGGCCTGGGATATGAATCAAATTTATAAAGAGGGCCATTGCAGAGGTTACAGCCGACCCAATTGCATGGAAAAATAATGACCCAGTATGGGTAGAGCAATGGCCCCTGACAGAGGAAAAAATCCAGGCTGTAACAAATCTGGTTCAAGAACAATTAATAAAAGGGCATATTCACCCTTCCACTAGCCCATGGAATATTCCTATATTTGTGATAAAAAAGAAATCAGGAAAATGGAGACTGTTACAGGATTTGAGAGCAATAAATGTTACTATGCAAGATATGGGATGCTTACAACCAGGTTTGCCATCACCTGTGGCCATCCATAAAGATGAACATGTTATTGTTATTGATTTGCAAGATTGCTTTTTTACCATCCCTTTACATCCCCAAGACTACAAAAGATTTGCATTTAGTGTCCCATCAGTAAATTTCAAAAGGCCATTTCAAAGGTATGAATGGAAAGTTCTCCCTCAGGTCATGAAAAACAGTCCTACTTTATGTCAGAAATTTGTAGATATGGTTTTGTCATCCTTTAGGGATGAGTACCCTTCCATTTACTGTGTTCATTATATGGATGATATTTTAATAAATAATGCTCAAGTGGACTTGTTGAATCAGGCCATGACCCGTCTGGTAGTTTTGCTGCAAAGTTATGGACTTGTTGTGGCACCAGAAAAAATTCAAACTTCTCCACCAATTAATTATTTAGGAAGAATTGTCCATTCTTTAACTGTGTCACCGCAAAAATTACAGCTATGAACAGACTCTTTACAAACATTAAATGATTTTCAAAAACTACTTGGTGACATAAATTGGATAAGGACTCATCTGCAGTTAACTACTGCTGATTTACGTCCACTGTTTGATGTGTTAAAAGGTGATTCTAATCCTAACTCCCCTAGACAATTAACACCTGAGGCTACACTAGCCTTACAAAAGGTCAATGATGCACTCAACAACCAAGAACTGTTGTGGCTAGATTATGCTAAGCCATGGGAGTTCATAATTTTGGCCACTCCACACACTCCAACAGGTGTTTTGTGGCAAAAGGGACCACTGGAATGGTTACATTTACCGGTTACTGCAAAGAAGATTGTTTGTCCCTATGCTTCCCAAGTAGTTGCATTAATTGTTAAGGGAAGGCATATGAGTATTGAGCTTTTTGGCCGAGAATTTTCTGTTCTTGTTTTACCTTACAAAAAAGAACAACTTAATGACTTACTTAGTTTAAGTGATGACTGGCAAATAGCCCTGCAATCTTTTTCGGGTGAGATAAAGTTACATTTGCCTCCCGACCCTGTACTTCATTTCTTTAAGAAGCAGGCTTTTATATTTCCAACCATTGTTAGCGCTGTGCCTTTGCCAGAACCTGCTGCACTTGTGTTTACGGATGGCTCTTCCAATGGTAGAGCTGCTTTCGTTATCAATAATAAACCAGAGACCATCCAGACAACTGAACCTCAGCTCAAAAAACTGAATTATTTGCAGTTCTCACAGTTTTTAAAATTTTGCAAAATCAGCCATTTAACCTTTTTACTGATTCCCAATATGTAACCAGATTATTTCCTGACATTGAACCTGCTGTAACTGCTGATGCTAAAACTACCATTGCTCCACAGCTATTGGAGCTACAGATGTTGATAAGATCCAGGACTTATAGAGTGTATGTTGGCCATATTCGTGGTCATTCTAAATTACCAGGTCCTCTAACTCGTGGGAATGAGCTGGCTGATTTGTTGACTCGAGCAGCGGTATTCACAGTACAAGAGGCAATTACTGATCATGCCCTTCATCACCAAAATGCCGCTTCACTCCGAAAACAATTTCATCTGACTCGAGAAACAGCCCGAGAAATTGTTCGCAACTGTTCAGTTTGCCCCACTGTTCACCCTTCACTTCCGATGGGAGTGAACCCACGAGGCCTTAGACCAAATGACCTCTGGCAGATGGATGTCACTCATGTTACTTGTTTTGGAAGACTCAGTTTCGTTCACGCCTCCATAGACACATTTTCTCATGTTATTATGGCTACTGCCCGAACTGAAAAAGCTTTCAAAGATGTCTCTTAACACCTAATGTTTTGTTTTGCCTACACTGGCAAACCTCGTGCTATTAAAACTGACAATGCTCCTGTATATACATCATCTGCCTTTAAAAAATTTTGTGCTTCGTTTCAAATTGCTCATTCTACAGGTATTCCGTATAATCCACAAGGGCAAGCTATTGTTGAAAGAGCCCACCAAACTTTAAAGTCTCAGATATATAAATTACAACAATCTGATTTTAAACATAGTTCAGCTCATCATATTTTAACTCATGCAATGTTTGTCATCAATTATTTAAATTGCGATTCTCAAGGATTGTCTCCAGTTAATAGACATTGGGACCCTGACCAACTGGCCCCTAAACCTCAAGTTCTGCGGAAAGAGCTCCTTTCTGGAACATGGAAAGGCCCTGATGTGTTATTAGCAAATGGGAGAGGCTATGCTTGTATCTTTCCACAGGATTCCGACAGCCCGATTTGGATTCCTGACAGACTGATCCGACATCATGTCTCAAAAGCCTTCACGGACACGCCCTCGGTCGAGCAACCGTCGCCCTAGAATGAATAGGCGCAGTCCTCCGGGACCCTATCCCTCATCACCAAGAAGTCATCGCTCCCGATCCCCTGTTGGAATATTGTCCTCTTCCCTGTACCATCTACCGGTTCGTGAGACGTCTCATCATAACAATTGGGATCTGCTCAGAAACCTGGCCTCCAACGCTCGACAACTACTTGTACAAGACACACACATCACCCCAGAAACTATGTTCCTTGCCATGCTAGCAATCTTATCATGTAAAGTATCACCAACTTCTCCTACTCCTCTCACGCCTTCTGTTTCCTATTGGGCTTACATCCCGGATCCTCCTTTTTTCCACCCCACTCCCTGGGGATTTCCCTCACTCCGTGTGTTCACTAATTTTTCTGATTTACTAGGTGGTGATTCAGACTCTTTTGTTTTGTTTAAAAGCTCTAATAACTTTTCTTTTCAGGGACGCGTGGATTCTCCTCCTATGTGTTTTACATCTGATCCTGCCTATATAAAGTCTCAACTACCTGGCTGCCTACCTATTAACGACGAATATTTCTTAACAGAATCTTCAAAGCCTTCATCCTTCGGATCCAACCGTGATTTATGGGTACTGCTTTTATCTCTCCTTGGTCCTCGCAGCACTAATGAAAACATAGTTCGAGTCTCAATATCCTCCACTCTTCCAGCCTGTTCACTTTATAACTCAGATGATTCCCGAAATTCTATTGACATGGATCATGGATTTCCCACTTGGCATAATTGCAGGTTTCCCTCTGCAGGAATTCGCTACCAGCCTTATCACACTAATCTTTCCATTTATGATTTTTCAGTTCTTGGAGCAGTTACATCTGCCACTGATATCCCCAAAGATTATAGGTTTCTCCTGCACAATGCTCTCATCTACAACCAGTCAAATCGCCTCATCCCACCTCTGGAACCCATCACTCGGTGGTATTCAACTGGATGGATTACTCCCACCTATCTCGTGAACACTTCTAATGGTTCCCGTGCATACCCGGACTTGTTTCGCCTCCTTGCCGCCACTTCACCTGTGCTTTTTCGCCGACCTGAACATTCTGTTCATGCTTTCACCATACGGGCTTGTGTGGGCCCCCCTCATGCCATCCTCATTGAGGGCCCTGGACATTTAACCATCACTTATCATCACCATGTTTTTCATATTAATTGTACTGACTGCATTCTCACCAACTGTATTACCTCAGTTAGCTCATTGTCTAAAGTGACTTTTGTTATCTTACATCAACCTCCTTATGTCATGCTCCCTGTAAGCTTACAACAGCCGTGGTATGATGACATTGGACTGTATGCACTTCAGCTTGTGGAACAAGGTCTCCGTCGCTCCAAAAGATTTGTAGCAGCACTTATATTGGGTATTACGGCGCTTATTGCTATTATTAGTTCTGTTGCTGTTTCTACTACTGCTCTCGTACAACAAGTTCACACTGCCTCCCATGTTAATAACTTGTCTCGTAACATCACACACGCTTTGATCATCCAAAACCATATTGATAACAAATTTGAAGCTCGTTTAAACGTTCTTGAGGAATCACTTCTACATATCGGCAATCAAATTCAACACATAAAAACACATTTGACAACCAAATGTCATTCTGATTACAAATGGATTTGTGTCACTCCACATGTATATAACTCTTCTTCAGTTTCTTGGAATAACGTCAAGAATCATTTACTGGGTGTATGGGATAACACAAATGTTTCCCTGGACCTTCTTGCTCTGCAGAAAGATATTAAGGCAATTAGCTTAGCTCATGTCCCTTCCTCCACCCCTGCAAAAGTTGCTGCTTCGTTCCTGGCTTCCTTGCAAAATTATACTACTAAGGCCGCCTGGTTCCCATCATTTATTACATTGGGTATTGTTTTGCTTGTTGCCATGATTGTTTTGATTCTCTTCCCATTGTTTACTAAATTACTTTTCCGTGCTATCAATCAGGTACAACTTGAGTTGCGATTTATGCAAATGATGGCCAAAAACAAAAAAAACGGGGGAAATGCTGCAGGAGGCCATGAAGCCCCAGCCAGATAAAATACTGGCAAGCAGTGAAGTCAAAGGGCCTCACACCGTGGGGCCAAAGATTCCTTGTGCCTCACACCGTGGGGCTGAAGATCTAACATCCCTTCACTTTTTGTTCTTGGTCATAAAAGGAGAAAAATTTCCCAAAAGGTACATCAGACACTACATTATATACATCAATATACAGTAAATAAACGGCATGGAAAATTATCTCTTAAAAACTAATTATTAAACAATTGGGCCCACTTGACAATGGGAAATGGTTTATTAAACATGCCTGACAAGCATTACAATACAGCTATTATTGTAAGATCTTTTTTGCCTTCCCTTGCAGTTTCTTGGGAAAGTTTTTAAATGAAACTATTTGAGTTAAGAAGTTTCTAGGTAGAAAAAGTTCTGATAGCTGAGTAGCAGCCAGCCCCTGGTGTGAAGGCCATGAGAATAAGAAAAGTTCTTTCTTTGTTTAAGCTTTAGCTGATGGGAATGTTCTGGTGACTATCAATTGTGTTAGGTTATTGTTTAGCTGAAACAATAAATTTTAGTGTAAGACTTAGTTTTTTATTGCCTTCTTGCTGAGAGCACAAAAAAGAGATGCGCTAATTGTTTCTGCTTTGTTTCTTTGAACTTAATAATGTAATCTCAATGCTTGCAAAAAAAACGTATAAATAAAGAACCTGCTGAGCCTTTCGGGCAGAAGATACTAACACCTCACAAAGTGTCGGTGTCTCCTCATTCCCTTCCCCCCAGTCCCTAAGTTTCAGATCATTCGTATTCGCCGACGCCGTCTCATCCTTTCAGGAACCCTGACACGACATTTTGCCGGAGGCTGGTCCCCGGCAGGTTAGGATTTGGGTTAGGATTAGGCTAAGGGTTAGAGTTAGTGTTAGTGTTAGGTTTTGGGTTAGGGTTTGGGTTAGGGTTAGGTTTAGCTATAGGTTTAACTATAGGGTTAGGATTTGGGTATGGTAGGGTTAGGTTTCGGGTAAGGGTTAGTGTTAGGGTTAGTATTTGGTTTAGGGTTAGGGTTAGGGTTAGTGTTAGGGTTAGGATTTTGGATAGGGTTCGGTTTAGGGTTAGGGTTAGGTTTATGTTTGGATTTGCAATAGGGCTAGGGTTACGGTTAGGCTTAGGGTTATGATACAGTTTAGGGTTAGGGTTAGGGTTAGAGTTAGGGTTAGTGTTATGTTTTGGGTCAGTGTTAGGGTTAGGGTTAGGTTTAGCGTTAGTGTTAGGGTTAGGGTTCGGGTAGGGTTAGTATTTTGGTTAGGGTTAGGGTTAGGATTAGGGTTAGGATCTGGATTAGGTTTAGGGTAAGGGTTAGAGTTAGTGTTAATGTTAGGTTTTCAGTTAGTGTTAGGGTTAGGGTTACTTTTATCTTTAGGGTTAGCGTTAGGTTTAGGGTTAGTATTTGGGTATGGGTTAGGGTTAGAGCTGGCGTTAGGGTTAGGTTTAGGTTTAGAGTTAGGGTTAGTGTTAGGCTTTGTTTTAGGGTTAGGATTTGGGTTAGGGTTAGGATAACGGTTAGAGGTAGTGTTAGGTTGGGGGTTAGGGTTGAGGTTAGTGTTCGGTTTAGCGTTACGGTTCGTGTTAGGGTTCGTGTTAGGGTTAGGATTTGGGTATGGGGTAGGGTTAGTGTTAGTGTTAGGATTAGGGTTGGGATTTGGGTTAGGGTTAGGGCTAGTGTTAGGATATGGGTTAGGGTTAGGGTTAGGCCTAGGGTTTGGATTTTTGTTAGGCTTAGGTTTAGGTTTAGGGTTAGGGTTAGATTTAGTGTTAGTGTTAGGTTTTGTTAGCGTTAGGGTTAGGGTTAGGGTAGGGTTAGTGTTAGAAATAGTGTTAGTGTTAGGTTTTGGGTTTGCGTTAGGGTTAGGTTTAGCGTTAGTGTTAAGGTTTGGGTTAGGGTTAGGTGTTTGTATGAGTTAGGGTTAGGGTTAGGGTTTGGGTTAGGGTTTTTGATAGGGTTAGGATTTGGGTTAGGGCTCGGGTTGGGTATAGGGTTAGATATGGGTTAGGGTTAGGGTTAGAGTTAGGGTTAGGATTTTGGTTAGGGTTAGGTTTAGGGTTAGGGTTAGGTTTAAGGTTTGGATTTGGGTTAGGGTTAGGGTTACGGTTAGGGTTAGGGTTAGGATATGGGTTAGGGTTAGGTTTAGGGTGAGAGTTAGGGTTAGTGTTAGGTTTTGGGTTATGGTTAGGGTAAAGTTTGGGTAAGGGTTAGGGTTAGATTTAGGGTTAGTATATGGATTAGGGTTATGTAAGGTTTAGAGTTAGTGTTAGTGTTAGGTTTTCTGTTAGTTTTAGGGTTGCGGTTACGTTTAGCATAAGGTTTGTGGTTAGGCTTAGGGATAGAATTTGTGTATGGGTTAGGGTTAGGGTTAGGGTTATGATTTGGGTTAGAGTTAGGGTTAATGTTAGGGCTAAGTTAT
The DNA here is from genome assembly GCF_964194135.1 of Talpa europaea. Lineage (NCBI taxonomy): Eukaryota > Metazoa > Chordata > Mammalia > Eulipotyphla > Talpidae > Talpa > Talpa europaea. Next base: position 15,978 of record NW_028167768.1, read on the forward strand.
GAGTTAGGTTTAGGGTTAGGGTTAGGATTTTGGTTAGTGTTAAGTTTAGGGTTAGTGTTAGGTTTTGGATTATGGTTAGTGATAGGGTTAGGGTTAGGTTTAGTATATGGGTTAGGGTTAGAGTTAGGGTTTATGTTAGGGTCAAGGTATGGGTTAGGGTTAGGGTTAGGTTTAGTGTTAGGGTTAGGGTTAGGTTTAGTGTTAGGGTTAGGGTTAGGATTTCATTTAGGGTTAGGTTTAGGGTTAGGATATGCCTTAGGGTTAAGGTTAGTGCTAAGGTTAGTGTTAGGTTTAGGTTTAGATTTACGGTTAGTGTTAGGTTTGGGTTAGGGTTAGGGTTAGGGTTAGGATTTGTGTTAGGGTTAGGGTTAGAGTTAGGGTTAGTGTTAGGTGTTGGGTAAGTGTTAGGGTTAGGGTTACGTTTAGCTTTAGGTTTAGGGTTAGAGTTTGGGTTAGGATTTTTGGTAGGGTTAGGTTTAGGGTTAGGGTTAGGTTTAGGGTTAGGGTTAGTGCTAGGGTTAGGGTTAGGTTTAGGGTTAGATTTAGGGTTAGTGTTTGGTTGTGGTTTACGGTAAGGGTTAGGGTTAGATTTAGGGTTAGGGTTAGGGTTATGATATGGGTTAGGTTTAGGGTTAGTGTTATGATTAGGTTTTGGGTTAGGATTTCATTTAGGGTTAGTTTTAGTGCTAGGGTTAGGGTTAAGGCTAGGGTTAGGATTTGGGTTAGGGTTAGGTTTAAAGTTAGAGTTAGGGTTAGTGTTAGGTTTTGGGTTAGTGTTAGTGTTAGGGTTAGGGTTATATTTAGCTTTAGGTTTATGGTTAGGGTTAGGGTTAGGATTTGGGTAAGGGTTAGAGTTAGGTTTAGGGTAAGGATTTGGGTTAAGGATATGGTTCGGGTTTGGGTTAGGGTTTGTGTTAGAGTTGGGGTTAGGGTTAGGACTAGGGTTAGGATTTGGGTATGGGTTAGGGTTAGTGATAGTTTTAGGGTTATGATTTGTGTTAGGGTTAGGGTTAGGGTTCAGATATGGGTTAGTGTTAGGTTAAGGGTTAGTGTTTGGTTTTTTGTTAGGGTTAAGTTTGGGGTTAGGGTTAGGGCTAGCGTTTGGATTAGGTTTAGTGTTAGGGTAGGGTTAGGGTTAGGATATGTGTTAGGGTTATTGTTAGGGTCAGATTTAGGGTTAGAGTTACGGTTAGTGTTAGATTTTGGGTTAGGGTTAGGGTTAGCGTTAGGATTTGGGTTAGGGTTGGGGTTAGGTTTAGGGTTAGGATTTGTGTTAGGGTTAGGGTTAGGGTTAGTGTTAGATATTGTGTCACGGTTAGGGTTATGGTTAGGTTTAGCGTTAGGGTTAGTGTTAGGGTTAGGGTTCGGTTTAGGGTTAGGATTTGGGTTAGGTTTACGGTTAGGGTTAAGGTTAGGTTTTGTATTAGGGTTAGGGTAAGGGTTAGAGTTAGTGTTAGTGTTAGGTTTTGGGTTCGGGTTAGGGTTAGGTTTACGTTTAGCGTTAGGGTTAGGTTTATAGTTAGGTTTAGGATTTGGGTATGGGTTAGGGTTATGGTTAGTGTTAGGGTTAGGATTGGGGTTAGGGTTAGGTTTAGGGTTAGGGTTAGGATATTGTTAGGGTTAGGGTTATGACTAGGGTTAGGATTTTGTTTAGGGTTAAGTTTACGGTTAGGATTACATTTAGGGTTTGGATTTGGGATAGGGATAGGGTTACGGTTAGGGTTAGGGTTAGGGTTAGGGTTACGGTTAGGATATGGGTTAGGGTTAGGGTTAGGGTAAGGGTTAGGATTTCCGTTAGGTTTAGGTTTAGGGTTAGGGTTAGGGTAAGGGTTACAGCTAGTTTTAGTGTTAGGTTTTGGGTTAGGTTTAGGGTTAGGGTTAGTGTTTGTATTTTGGTATGGGTTAGGGTTAGGGTTAGGGTTATGATTTGGGTTAGGGATAGGGATAAGGTTAGGGTTAGGTTATGGGTTAGGGTTAGGGTTAGGGTTAGGATTTTGGTTAGGTTTAGGTTTAGGGTTATGGTTAGTGTTTGGATTTGGATTATGGTCCGTGTTAGGGTTAGGGTTAGGGTTAGGATATGGGTTAGGGTTAGGGTTAGGGTGAGGTTTAGGATTTTGGTTAGGGTTACGTTTAGGGTTAAGGTTAGTGTTAGGATTTGGATAAGGGTTTGTATTAGGGTTAGGGTTAGGTTTAGGACATGGGTTAGGGTTACTGTTAGGGTTTGAGTTAGGGTTAGATTTAGGGTTAGTGTTAGGTTTTGGGTTAGGTTTAGGGTTAGGGTTTGGATTCGATTTAGGGTTGGGGTTAGGGTTAGGGTTAGGATTTGGGTTAGGGTTACAGTAAGGGTTAGAATTAGTGTAAGTGTTAGGTTTTGGGTTAGGTTAGGGTTAGGATTAGGTTTAGCTTTAGGGTTAGGGTTAGTGTTAGGTTTAGTTTTGGGCATGGGTTACGTTTAGTGTAAGGGTTAGGGTTAGGGATAGGATTGGGGTTCGACTTAGGGTTAGGGTTAGGGTTAGGATATTGTTATGGTTAGGGTTAGGGCTAGGATTTTGTTTAGAGTTAGGTTTAGGGTTAGGTTTAGGTTTAGGGTTAGGTTTAGGTTAGAGTTAGGGTTAGTTCTAGAGTTAGGTTTATGTTTAGGGTTAGAGTTAGGGTTAGTGTTAGGATTTTGGTTAGGGTTAGGGTTAAGGTTAGGTTTAGGAATTTGGTTAGGGTTAGTGTTAGGGTTAGTGTTAGGTTTTGGGTTAATGTTAGGTTTAGGTTTAGGGTTACATTTAGCTTTAGGTTTAGGATAGGGTTAGGTTTTGGGTATGAGTTAGAGTTAGGTTTTTGGTTAAGATTTGGGTTAGGTTTAGCGTTCGTGTTAGGGTTAGGATTAGGCTAGTGTTGGGGTTAGGGTTAGTGTTAGGGTTAGGATTTGGCTTAGGGTTAGGTTTAGGATTAGAGTTAGTGTCAGTGTTAGGTTTTAGGTTAGGGTTAGGGTTAGGGTTAAGTTTAGCGTTAGGGTCAGGGTTAGGGTTAGTGTTAGGATTTTGGTGTGTTATGGTTATGGTTAGGGTTTGGGTTAGGACTTGGGTTAGGGTTAGGTTTTCGATTAGCGTTAGGTTCCGGGTTAGTGTTAGCTTTATGTTTAGGGTTAGAAGTTGGGTTAGGTTTAGAGTAAGGTTTAGAGTTAGTGTTAGGGTTAGGGTTAGGGTTAGGGTTGGGGTTAGGGTTAGGGTTTAGGATTTGGTTTAGGGTTAGGGTAAGTGTTAGGGTTAGTGTTAGCTTTTGGGTTAGGGTTAGGTTTAGCGTTAGGGTTACGGTCAGTGTTAGGGTTAGTATTTGGTTATGGGTTAGGTTTAGGGTAAGGATAGGGTTAGGGTTAGGTTTAGGATTTGGGTTAATGTTATGTTTAGTGTTAGAGTTAGGATATGGGGTAGGGTTAGGGTTAGGGTTAGGGTTTTGCTTAGCTTTAGGTTTAGGGTTAGGGTTAGGGTTAGGATTAGGATTTTGGTTAGGGTTAGGTTTAGGGTTTGAATTAGGTTTAGTGTTAGGTTTTGGGTTAGGGTTAGGGTGAAGGTTAGGGTTAGGATTTGCGTTTGGGTTAGGGTTAGAGTTAAGGTTAGTGTTAGGTTTTGGGTTAGTGTTAGTCTTAGGGTTAGGGTTACATTTAGCTTTAGGTTTAGGGTTAGGTTTAGGGTTAGGATTTGGGTCTGGGTTAGATTTAGGTTTAGGGTTAGGATTTGGGTTAGGGTTAGGGTTAGGATTTGGGTTCGTGTCGGGGTTTGGGTTAGGGTTAGGATTTGGGTATGGGTTAGGGTTAGGGTTCGGGTTAGGATTTGATTAGGTTTAGGGCTAGTGTTAGGGTTAGGATATGGGTTAGGGTTAGGGTTAGGGTTTGGTTTAGGATTTTGTTTAGGGTTAGGGTTAGGTTTAGGATTTGGGTTAGGGTTAGGGTAAGGTTAAGAGTTACTGTTAATGATAGGTTTTGGGTTAGGGTTAGGTTTGGGGTTAGGTTTCGCATTAGGGTAAGGGTTCGTGTAAGGTTTAGAATTTTAGTATGGGTTAGGGTTAGGGTTAGCATTAGGGTTAGGGTTAGGGTTAGTGTTAGGATTTGGGATAGGTTTAGGGTTAGGGTTAGGGTTAGGATATGGGTTAGGGATAGGGTTAGGGTTAGGTTTAGTTTTAGGGTTAGATTTAGGGTTAAATTTTAGGGTTAGGGTTAGGTTTAGGGTTAGGATTTGGGTTAAGGTTAGGGGTAAGGTTAGGATATGGGTTAGGGTTAGGGTTAGGGTTCGGATTTTGGATAGGGCTAGGTTTAGGGTTAGGGTTAGGGTTAGAAATTGGTTTAGGGTTAGGGTAAGGGTTAGAGTTAGGATTTGGGTTAGGGTTAGGGGTAAGGTTAGGATATGGGTTAGGGTTAGGGTTCGGATTTTGGATAGGGTTAGGTTTAGGGTTAGGGTTAGGGTTAGAAATTGGTTTAGGGTTAGGGTAAAGGTTAGAGTTAGTGGTAGTGTTAGGTTTGGGTTAGGGTTATGGCTAGAATTAGGTTTAGCATTAGGGTTAGGGTTAAGTTTAGAATTTGGGAATGGGTTAGGTTTAGGGTTAGAGTTATGGTTAGTGTTAGGTTTTGGGTTATGGATAGGATTAGGGTTAGGGTTTGGGTTAGGTTTAGGGTTATGGTTAGGGTTAGGATATGGGTTAGATTTAGGGTTAGGGTTAGTATTTGGTTAGGTTTAGTTTTAGTATTAGGTTTAGGGTTAGGATTTGGGTTAGGGTTAGGGTTAGTGCTATGTTTGGGGTTAGGTTTAGGGTTAGAGTTTGGATTAGTGTTAGATTTTGGGTAGGGCTAGGGTTAAGGTTAGGGTTAGTATTTGGGTTAGAGTTATGATAGGGTTAGAGTTAGAGCTAGTGTTAGGTTTTGGGTTAGTGTTAGTGTTAGGGTTAGGGTTACATTTAGCTTTAGTTTAGGGTTAAGGTTAGTGTTAGGATTTGAATATGATTTAGACTTAGGTTTAGGGTTAGGATTTGGGTTCGGGTTAGGGTTCAGGTTAGAGTTAGGATTTGGGTTAGGTTTGGGTTTAGGGTTAGGGTTAGGTTTAGGATTTGGTTAAGGTTAGGGTAAGGGTTAGAGTTAGTTTTAAGTTTAGGGTTAGGATTTGGTTATGGGTTAGAGTTAGGTTTAGGGTTAGGATTTGGGTTAGGGTTAGAGTTCGATTAGGGTTAGGGTTAGGATTTGGGTTAGGGTTAGGTTAGGGTTAGGGTTAGGATATGGGTTAGGGTTAGGTTTTAGGGTTAGGATTTTGGTTAGGGTTAGGTTTAGCATTAGGGTTAGGTTTAGGGGTAGGATTTGGTTTAGAGTTCTGGTTAGTGCTAGTGTTAGTGTTAGGTTTAGGGTTAGAGTTAGGGTCAGTGTTAGGTTTTGGGTTAGGTTTAGGGTTAAGTTAGGGTTAGGATTTCGGTTAGGGTTAGGGTTAGGTTTAGGATTTGGATTAGAGTTAGGGTAAGGGTTAGAGTTAGAGGTAGTGTTAGGTTTTCGGTTAGGGTTAGGATTAGAGTTATGTTTAGATTAGGGTTAGGGTTAGGATTAGGGTTAGTATTTGGGTATAGATTAGGGTTAGGGTTAGGGTTAGGTTTAGGGTTATGATTTGGGTTAGGGTTAGGCTTAGGGTAAGGTTTAGGATATGGTTAGGGTTAGGATTTTGGTTAGGTTTAGGTGTAGGGTTAGTGTTAAGGTTAGGATTTGGATTAGGGTTATGGTTAGGTTTAGGATTTTGATTAGGTTTAGGTTTAGGGTTAGGTTTCGGTTTAGGGTTTGGATTTGCAGTAGGTTTAGAGTTACGGTTAGTCTTAGGGTTAGAGTTAGGATATGGGTTAGGGTTAGGGTTAGAGTTAGGATTTTCTTTAGGATTAGGTTTAGAGTTAGGGTTAGGGTAAGGGTCAGTGTTAGTGTTAGTGTTAAGTTTTGGATTAGGGTTAGGGTTAGGATTGGGTTAGGATTAGCATTAGAGTTAGTGTTAGTGTTAGTTTTTGGGTTAGGGTTAGGGTTAGGGTTAGGTTTAGCGGTAGGGTTAGGGTTAGGGTTTGGATTTTGGTATGGGTATGGGTTAGGGTTAGGGTTAGCGTTAGGGTTAGGGTTATGATTTGGGTTAGGGTCAGGGTAGGGTTACGGTTAGGATATGGGTTAGGTTTTGGGTTAGGGTTAGGGGTAGTATTTTGGTTAGGGTTAGGTTTAGGGTTAGGGTTAGGGTTAAGATTTGCATTAGGGTTAGTATTATGGTTATGTTAGAGTTATGATATGTGTTAGGGTTATGGTTAGGGTTAGAGTTAGTGTTAGAGTTAGGGTTCGTGTTAGGTTTTGGCTTAGGGTTAAGGTTAGGGTTGGGATTTGTGTTAGGGTTGGGGTTAGGATTAGGGTTAGTGTTAGGATTTGGGTTAGGGCTAGGGCTAGTGTAAGTGTTAGAGTTAGTGTTAGTGTTAGGTTTTGGGTAAGGGTTAGGGTTTGGGTTTGGTTTAGCGTTAGGGTTAGGGTTAGGGTTAGTATTTGGGTATGGATTAGGTTTAGTGTAAGGTTTAGGGTTAGGGTTAGGTTTAGGATTTGTGTATGGGTTAGGTTTAGTGTAAGGTTTAGGGTTAGGGTTAGTGTTAGGATATGGGTTATGGTTAGGGTTAGGGTTAGAATTTTGGTTAGGGTTAGGTTTAGGAATAGGATTTCCGTTAGGGTTAGGTTTAGCGCTAGGGTTAGGATTAGGTTAGGGTAGAGTTAGGGTTAGTGTTAGGTTTTGGGTTAGGTTTACGGTTCAGGTTAGAGTTAGGATTTGGTTTAGAGTTAGGGTTAGGTTTAGAGTTAGGGTTAGTGTTATTATGGATCAGGGTTAGGGTTACATTTAGGTTTAGCGTTTGGGTGAGTGTTAGGGTTAGGGTTCGGGTTAGGGTTAGGATTTGCGTTAGTGTTAGGGAGAGGGTTAGGGTTAGGTTTAGGAATTGGTTTAGGGTTAGTGTAAGAGTTAGAATTCGTGTTAGTGTTAGGTTTTCGGTTAGGGTTAGTGTTAGTGGTATGTTTAGCATTGGGGTTAGGGTTAGGGTTAGGATGTGGGTATGGGTTAGGGTTAGGTTTGTGGTTAGGGTTAGGGTTACGTTTAGCGTTAGGGTTAGGGTTAGGGTTAGGGTTAGGTTTAGCATTATGATTTGAGTTAGGGTTAGGTTTAGGGATAGGGTTGGGATATGGGTTAGGGTGAGGGTTAGGGTTAGGATTTTGTTTAGGGTTAGGTTTAGGGTTAGGGATAGGATTTAGATTAGGGTTAGTATTAGTTTTAGTGTTAGGATTAGGATATGGGTTAGGTTTACGGCTAGGGTAAGAATTAGGATGAGATTTAGGGTTAGTGTTAGGTTTTGGTTTAGGTTTAGGGTTAGGGTTAGGATTTGGGTTAGGGTTGGGGTTAGGGTTAGGATTTGGGTTAGGTTAGGGTAAGGGTTAGAGATAGTGTTAGTGTCAGGTTTTGGGTTACGGTTAGGGTTATGCTTAGGTTTAGCGTTAGGGTTAGGGTTAGGGTTATGGTTAGTATTTGGGAATGGGTTAGGTTTAGGGTAAGGCTTAGGCTTAGGATTTGGGTTAGGGTTAGGCTTAGGGTTAGGATATGGGTTATGGTTAGGGTTAGGGTTAGGATTTTGGTTAGGGTTAGTTTTAGGATTTTCTTTAGGGTCATGTTTAGTGTTAGGTTTAGGGTAAGGGTTAGAGTCAGTGTTAGTGTTAGGTTTTGGGTTAGGGTTAGGGTTAGGGTTAGTATTTGGGTTAGGGTTATGTTTCGCGTTAGAGTTAGTGTTAGTGTTATGTTTTGGGTTAGGGTTAGGTTTAGCGTTAGGCTTAGGGTTAGAGTTAGGGTTAGTGTTACGTTTTGTTTTAGGGTTAGGGTTAGGCTTAGGTTTAGCATTAGGGTTAGTGTTAGGTTTAGGGTTCCATTTAGGGTTAGGATTTGGGTTAGGGTAAGGGTTAGGAGTAGGGTTATTATATGGATTAGGGTTAGAGTAAGTGTTAGTGTTAGTGTTAGGTTTTCTTTAGGGTTAGGGTTAGTGTTACGTTGAGCGTAAGGTTTAGGGTTAGGGTTAGTGTTTGTGTTAGGTTTTGGGTTAGAGTTAGGGTTAGGGTTAGGGTTACATTTAGTTTTAGGTTTAGGGTTAGGATTAGGTTTAGGATTTGGGTGTGGGTTAGATTTAGGTTTAGGTTTAGGATTTGGGTTAGGGTTAGGATTTGGGTTAGGTTTGGTGTTAGGGTTAGGGTTAGTGGTAGGATTTGGGTTAGGCTTAGGTTAAGGGTTAGAGTTAGTGTTAGTTGTAGGTTTTGGGTTAGGGTTAGTTTTAGGGTTAGGTTTAGCGTTAGGGTTCGGGTTAGGATTTGTGTATGGGTTAGGGTTAGGGTTAGTGTTAGGGTTAGGATTTTGGTTAGGGTTAAAGCTAGGTTTGGGTTAGGGTTTAGAATATGGGTAAGGGCTAGGGTTAGGGTTAGGGTTAGGTTTAGGTTTAGGGTTAGGTTAAGGGTTTGGATTTGGGATAGCTTAGGTTTACGGTTAGGCTTAGTGTTAGGGTTAGGATATGGGTTAGGTTTAGGGTTAGGGCTAGAGTTAGGGTTAGTGTTAGATTTTGGGTCAGGGTTAGGGTTAAGGTTAGGTTTAGCATTAGGGTTAGTGTTAGGGTTAGGTTTCGGGTTAGGGTTAGGATTTGGCTTAGGGTTAGCGTTAGGGTTAGGATTTAGATTAGTGTTAGGTAAGGGTTAGAGTTAGTGTTAATGTTATGTTTTCGTTAGGGTTACATTTAGCGTTAGGGTTAGGGTTTCGATTTGGGTATGGGTTAGGGTTAGGTTTAGGGTTAGGGTTAGTGTTAGGTTTATGATTTGAGATGGGGTTTGGGTTAGGGTTAGTGTTCGGATATGGTTTAAGGTTAGGGTTAGGATTTTTGTTCGGGTTAGATTTAGGGTTAGAGTTAGGGTTAGGATTTGGATTAGGGTTAGGATTAGGGTTAGGGTTAGGATGTTGGTTAGGGTTATGGTTAGGGTAAGAGTTAGGGTTAGAGTTAGGGTTAGTGTATGGTTTTGGGTTAGGGTTAGGTTTAGGGTTAGGTTATGGGTTAGGGTTGGGGTTAGTGTTTGGGTTAGGGTTAGGATTTGGGTTATGGTTAGGGTAAGGGTTAGAGTTAGTTTTAGTGTTAGGTTTTGGGTTAGGGTTAGGGTTAGGTTTAGCGTTAGGTTTAGCGTTCGAGTTAGTATTTGGGTATGTGTTAGGTTTAGGGTAAGGGTTAGTGTTAAGGTTAGATTTGCGTTAGGGTTAGTCTTAGGGTTTGGATTTGCATTAGGTTTAGGTTTTGGTTAGGTTTGGGATATGGTTAGTGTTAGGGTTAGGTTTAGGGTTAGGATTAGGTTTAGGGTTAGGATTTGGGTTTGGGTTAGTTTTAGTGCTAGGGTTAGGATTAGGGTTAGGGTTAGTGCTAGGGTAGGGGTTAGGTTTATGGTTAGATTTAGGGTTCGTGTTGATTTTGGGTTAGGGTTAGGGTTAGGGTTATGGTTAGGGTTAGAGTTAGGTTTTTGTTAGGTTTTGGGTTAGTGTTAGTGTTAGTGTTCGGGTTATATTTAGCTTTAGGTTTAGGGTTAGGTTTAGGGTAAGGGTTAGAGTTAGGTTTATGGTTAGCATTTGGGTTAGGAATAGGGTTTGGGTTAGGGTTAGGATTTGGTTTAGTGTTATTGTTAGGTTTAGGGTTAGGGTTAGGATTTGGGTTAGTGTTAGGGTAAGGTTTAGAGTTAGTTTAGTGTTAGGTTTTGTGTTAGGGTTAGGGTTAGTGTTAGCATACGGTTCGGGTTAGGGTTAGGGTTAGTATTTGGTAGTGGTTAGGTTTATGTTAAGCATTAAGGTTATGGTTAGCGTTAGGGTTAGAATATGGGTTAGGGTTAGGATTTGGGTTAGGATTTTGGTTTGGGTATGGTTTAGGGTTAGGGTTAGCATTTGGGTTAGGGTTATTGCTAGTGTTAGGGTTAGATTTAGATTTAGAGTTAGGGTTAGTGTTAGGTTTTGGGATAGGGTTTGGGTTTGGGTTAGGGTTGGGTTAGGGTAAGGGTTAGAGGTCGTGTTAGGATTTGGGTTAGGGTTAGGGTTACGGTTAGGTTTAGCGTTAGTGTTAGGGTTAGTGTTAGGGTTAGTTTTGGGTATTTGTTAGGTTTAGGGTAAAGTTTAGGGTTAGGGTTAGGATTTGTGTTAGGGTTAGGGTTAGGGTTGGGTAAGGATTTGGGTTAGGGTTAGAGTTAGTGCTAGGGTTAGGGTTAGGTTAGGCTTAGAGTTAGGGTTAATGTTAGGTTTTGGATTAGGGTTACGGTTAAGTTTAGGGTTAGGATTTGGGTTCGGTTGAGGGTAAGGTTTAGAGTTAGGGTTTGTGTTAGGTTTTGGGTTAGTGTTAGGGTTAGGGTTAGGATTACATTTAGCCTTAGTTTTAGGTTTAGGATTAGGTTAAGGATTTGGGTATGGGTTAGATTTAGGTTTAGAGTTAGGATTTGGGTTAGGGTTAGGGTTAGAGTTAGGATTTGGGTTAGGTTTGGGGTTAAGGTTTGGGTTAGGGTTAAGATTTGGGTTCGGGACAGGGTAAGGGTTAGAGTTTGTGTTAGTGTTAGGTTTAGGGTTAGAGTTAGGGTTAGGATTTGTGTTAGGGTTAGGGTTAGGATTTGTGTTTGGGTTAGGGTTAGTGTTAGGGTTAGGATTTGGATTAGAGTTAGCGTAAGGTTTAGAGGTAGAGTTAGTGTTAGGTTTTCGGTTAGGGTTAGGGTTACGTTTAGATTAGGGTTAGGGTTAGGGTTATTATTTGGGTATAGATTAGGGTTAGGGTTAGGTTTAGGTTTAAGGTTATGATATGGGTTAGGGTTAGGCTTAGGGTAAGGTTTAGGATATATGTTAGGTTTAGGGTTAGGGTTAGGACTTTGGTTAGGGTTAGGTTTAGGGTTAGTATTAAGGTTAGGATTTGGATTAGGGTTATGGTTAGGGTTAGGATTTTGGTTAGGGTTAGGTTTAGGGTTAGGTTTGGGTTTCGGGTTTGAATTTGGGATAGGGTTAGAGTTATGGTTAGGCTTAGGGTTAGAGTTAGGATATGGGTTAGGGTTATGGTTAGGGTTAAGATTTTCATTAGGGTTAGGTTTAGAGTTAGGGTTAGGGTAAGTGTCAGAGTTAGTGTTAGTGTTAAGTTTTGGGTTAGGGTTAGGGTTAGGATTTGGGTTAGGGTTAGGATTAGCGTTAGTTAGTGTTAGTGTTAGATTTTGGGTGTGGTTTAGGGTTAGGGTTAGGTTTAGCGGTAGGGTTAGGGTTAGAATTAGGGTTAGTGTTAGGTTTTGTGTTAGGGTTAGGGTTAGGGTTATGTTTCACGTAAGGGTTAGGGTTAGGGTTAGGATTTGGGTATGGGTTAGGGTTAGAGTTATGATTTGGGTTAGGGTTAGGGTTAGGGTTAGGATATGGGTTAGGTTTTGGGTTAGGGTTAGGGTTAAGATTTGGATTAGGGTTAGTATTATGGTTAGTATTAGAGTTAGGATATGGGTTAGGGTTACGGTTAGGGTTAGAGGTAGGGTTAGAGTTAGGGTTAGTGTTAGTTTTTGGGTTAGGGTTAAAGTTAGGGTTAGGATTTGGGTTAGGTTTGGGGTTAGGATTAGGATTAGTATTAGGATTTGTGTTAGGGTTAGGGTAAGTGTTAGAGTTAGTGTTAGTGTTAGGTTTTGGGTAAGGGTTAGGTTTGGGTTAGGTTTAGCATTGTGGTTAGGGTTAGGGTTAGTATTTGGGTATGGGTTCGGTTTAGTGTAAGGTTTAGGGTTAGGATTTGGGTGTGGGTTAAGTTTAGTGTAAGGGTTAGGGTTAGGGTTAGTGTTAGTGTTAGGATATGGGTTATGGTTCGGGTTAGGGTTAGAATTTTGGTTAGGGGTAGGTTTAGGGATAGGATTTCCATTAGGTTTAGGGTTAGCGCTAGGGTTAGGATTAGGTTAGGGTTAGAGTTAGGGTTAGTGTTATGTTTTGGGTTAGGGTTACGTTTCAGGTTAGGGTTTGTATTTGGTTTGGGGTTAGGGTTAGGGATAGAGTTAGGGTTAGTGTTAGATTATGGGTCAGGGTTAGGGTTACATTTAGGTTTAACGTTAGGGTGAGTGTTAGGGTTCGGGTTCGGGTTAGGGTTGGGATTTGGGTTATGGTTACGTTTAAGAATTGGTTTAGGGTTAGTGTAAGAGTTAGAGTTTGTGTTAGTGTTAGGTTTTCGGTTAGGGTTAGGGTTAGTGTTACGTTTAGCATTAGGGTTATGGTGAGGGTTAGGGTTAGGATTTGGGTATGGGTTAGGGGTATGGTTAGGGTTAGGTTTAGGTTAGGTTAGGGTTCGGGTTATGATTTGGGTTAGGGTTACATTTAGCGTTAGGGTTAGGGTTAGGTTTATGTTTATGATTTGAGTTAGGGTTAGGTTTAGGGTTAGGGATTGGATATGGGTTAGGGTTAGGTTTAGGGTTAGGATTTTGGTTAGGGTTAGGTTTAGGATTAGGGTTAGGATTTAGATTAGGGTTAGTATTAATGTTAGGATTAGGATATGGGTTAGGGTTACGGTTAGGGTAAGAGTTAGGGTGAGAGTTAGGGTTATTGTTAGGTTTTGGTTTAGGGTTAGGGTTAGGGTTAGGGTTAGGATTTGGGTTAGGATTGGGGTTAGGTTTAGGGTAAAGGTTAGAGATAGTGTTAGTTTCAGGTTTTGGCTTGCGGTTAGGATTAGGCTTAGGTTTAGCGTTAGGGTTAGGGTTAGGGTTATGGTTAGTATTTGGTAATGGGTTAGGTTTAGGGTAAGGGTTAGGGTTAGGGTTAGGATTTGGTTTAGGGTTAGGTTTAGGTTTAGGATATGGGTTATGTTTAGGGTTTGGGTTAGGATTTTGTCTAGGGTTAGGTTTAGGATTTTCGTTATGGTTAGGTTTAGTGTTAGGTTTAGAGTTAGTGTTAGTGTTAGGTTTTGGGTTAGGGTTAGGGTTAGTATTTGGGTTAGGGTTATGTTTCGCGTTAGAGTTATTGTTAGTGTTATGTTTTGGGTTAGGATTAGGGTTATGGTTTGGTTTAGCATTAGGGTGAGGGTTAGAGTTAGGGTTAGTGTTACGTTTTGTGTTAGGGTTAGGGTTAGTCTTAGGTTTAGCATTAGGGTTAGTGTTTGGGTTAGGGTTCAGCTTAGGGTTTGGATTTTGGTTAGGGTTAGGTTTAGGAGTAGGGTTAAGATATGGATTAGGGTTAGAGTAAGTGTTAGAGTTAGTGTTAGTGTTAGGTTTTCTGTTAGGGTGAGGGTTAGCGTTATGTTGAGAGTAAGGTTCAGGGTTTGGATTTGGGTATGGGTAAGGTTTAAGTTTAGGGTTAGGGTTATGATTTGAGATAGGGTTAGGGTTAGGGTTAGGATATGGGTTAGGGTTAGGGTTAGGGTTAGGATTTTGGTTAGGGTACGGTTTAGGGTTAGGGTTAGGGTTAGGATTTGGACTAGGGTTAGGTTTAGGGTTTGGGTTAGGATATGGGTTAGGGTTACGGTTAGGTTAAGTGTTAGGGTTAGAGTTAGGGTTAGTGTACGGTTTTGGGTTAGGGTTAGTGTTAGGTTTAGGATATGGGTTAGGGTTGGGGTTAGTGTTTGGGTTAGGGTTAGGTTTTGGGTTATGGTTAGGGTAAGGGTTAGAGTTAGTGTTAGTGTTAGGTTTTGGGTTAGGGTTAGGGTTAGGTTTAGCGTTAGGGTTAGCGTTCGAGTTAGTATTTGGGTATGTCCTAGGTTTAGGGTAAGGGTTAGGGTTAGGGTTAGTGTTAAGGTTAGATTTGTTTTAGGGTTAGTGTTAGGTTTAGGTTTCGGTTAGGTTTAGGTTTAGGGTTAGGTTTAGGATATGGTTACGTTTAGGTTTATGTTTAGTTTTAGGATTAGGTTTAAGGTTAGGATTTTGGTTAGGGTTAGGGTTAGTGCTAGGGTTAGGATTAGGGTTAGGGTTAGTTCTAGGGTTGGAGTTAGATTTAGGGTTAGATTTAGGGTTTGTGTTTGGTTTTGGGTTAGGGTTAGGTTTAGGGTTAGGGTTAGCTTTAGATTTAGGGATAGTGTTAGGTTTTGGGTTAGTGTTAGTGTTAGTGTTTGGGTTATATTTAGCTTTAGGTTTAGGGTTAGATTTAGGGTTAGGATTTGGGTAAAGGATAGAGTTAGGTTTAGGGTTAGGATTTGGGTTAGGGATAGGGTTTGGGTTAGGGTTCGGATTTGGGTTAGAGTTGTTGTTAGGGTTAGGATTTGGGTTAGTGTTAGGGTAAGGTTTAGAGTTAGTTTAGTGTTAGGTTTTGTGTTAGGGTTAGGGTTAGTGTTAGCATACGGTTAGGGTTAGGGTTAGGGTTAGTATTTGGTAGTCGTTAGGTTTAGGTTAAGCGTTAAGGTTATGGTTAGCGTTAGGGTTAGGATATGGGTTAGGGTTAGGGTTTGGGTT
>NW_028167767.1:0-30316 GCF_964194135.1 Talpa europaea
CATCTCCTTTTTTCTTCTTTTTCAACTTCTTCTGTTTCTAATGCATTTTCTGCTTTTTCAATTACTTCTTCTTCTGCTTAAGCTTTTTCTTCACGTTATTCTTCTCTTATTTCTCCTATTTCGGCTTATTCTCCTGTTATTTCTGCTTTTCGCTTATTCTTTTGTTATTTCTGCTTTTTCCTCTTATTCCCATGTTTCTTCTTCTTGTTCTTCTTTTTCTTCTACTTCTTCTTGTAGTTCTACATATCCTTCTTCTTCTTCTTCTTCTTCTTCTTCATCTTATTCTGTTTCTAATGCATTTTCTGCTTTTCAATTGTTGCTTCTTCTTCAGCTCATTCTTCTGTTATTTCTGCTTTTTCGGCTTTTTCTTCTGTTATTGCTGCTTTTTCGGCTTATTCTTCTGTTATTTTTGCTTTTTCCTCTGATTCTTCTGTTTCTTCCTCTTGTTCTTACAGTTTCTCTTGTTCTTCTTTCACTTCTGTATCTCCTTCGTCTTCATCTTCTTCGGTTTCCTCTGCATTTTTTTGCTTTTTCAATTACTTCTTCTGCTTCCTCTGCTTCATATTCAGCTTATTCTGTTTTTTCTGCTTTTTCGGCTTACTCATCTGTTATTTCTGATTTATCCTCTTATTCCCCTGTTTCTTCTTCTTGTTCGTCTTGTTCTTCTAGCTCCTCTTGTTCTTCTTGTAATTCTACATCTCATTCTTCTTCTTCATCTTTCTGTTTCTTCTGCATTGTTTCTTTTTTCAATTTCTTGCTCTTATTCTGATTCTTCTGTTTCTCCGCAGGTTAATTTTCTGTTATTTCTGCTTTTTCGGCTCTTTCTTTGGTTATTTCTGCTTTTTACTTTTATTCTTCTGTTTCTTCTGCTTGTTCTTCTTGTTCTCCTAGTTCTTGTTCCTCTCGTATTTCTACATCTCCTTTTTTCTTCTTTTTCAACTTCTTCTGTTTCTAATGCATTTTCTGCTTTTTCAATTACTTCTTCTTCTGCTTCAGCTTTTTCTTCACCTTATTCTTCTCTTATTTCTGCTATTTCGGCTTATTCTCCTGTTATTTCTGCTTTTCGCTTATTCTTTTGTTATTTCTACTTTTTCCTCTTATTCCCATGTTTCTTCTTCTTGTTCTTCTTGTTCTTCTACTTCTTCTAGTAGTTCTACATATCCTTCTTCTTCTTCTTCTTCATCTTATTCTGTTTCTAATGCATTTTCTGCTTTTCAATTACTGCTTCTTCTGCTTCTTCTTCAGCTTATTCTTCTGTTATTTCTGCTTTTTCTTCTGTTATTGCTGCTTTTTCGGCTCATTCTTCTGTTATTTTTGCTTTTTCCTGATTCTTCTGTTTCTTCCTCTTGTTATTACAGTTTCTCTTGTTCTTCTTTCACTTCTATATCTCCTTCGTCTTCATCTTCTTCGGTTTCCTCTGCATTTTTTTGCTTTTTCAATTACTTCTTCTGCTTCCTCTGCTTCATATTCAGCTTATTCTGTTATTTCTGCTTTTTCGGCTTACTCATCTGTTATTTCTGATTTATCCTCTTATTCCCCTGTTTCGTCTTCTTGTTCGTCTTGTTCTTCTAGCTCCTCTTGTTCTTCTTGTAATTCTACATCTCCTTCTTCTTCATCATCTTTCTGTTTCTTCTGCATTGTTTGTTGTTTCAATTTCTTGCTCTTATTCTGATTCTTCTGCTTCTCCGCAGCTTAATTTTCTGTTATTTCTGCTTTTTCGGCTATTTCTTTGGTTATTTCTGCTTTTTACTCTTATTCTTCTGTTTCTTCTGCTTGTTCTTCTTGTTCTCCTAGTTCTTGTTCCTCTCGTATTTCTACATCTCCTTTTTTCTTCTTTTTCAACTTCTTCTGTTTCTAATGCATTTTCTGCTTTTTCAATTACTTCTTCTTCTGCTTCAGCTTTTTCTTCACCTTATTCTTCTCTTATTTCTGCTATTTCGGCTTATTCTCCTGTTATTTCTGCTTTTCGCTTATTCTTTTGTTATTTCTGCTTTTTCCTCTTATTCCCATGTTTCTTCTTCTTGTTCTTCTTGTTCTTCTACTTCTTCTTGTAGTTCTACATATCCTTCTTCTTCTTCTTCTTCTTCTTCATCTTATTCTGTTTCTAATTCATTTTCTGCTTTTCAATTGTTGCTTCTTCTTCAGCTCATTCTACTGTTATTTCTGCTTTTTCGGCTTTTTCTTCTGTTATTGCTGCTTTTTCGGCTTATTCTTCTGTTATTTTTGCTTTTTCCTCTGATTCTTCTGTTTCTTCCTCCTGTTCTTACAGTTTCTCTTGTTCTTCTTTCACTTCTATATCTCCTTCGTCTTCATCTTCTTCGGTTTCCTCTGCATTTTTTTGCTTTTTCAATTAATTCTTCTGCTTCCTCTGCTTCATATTCAGCTTATTCTGTTGTTATTTCTGCTTTTTCGGCTTACTCATCTGTTATTTCTGATTTATCCTCTTATTCCCCTGTTTCTTCTTCTTGTTCGTCTTGTTCTTCTAGCTCCACTTGTTCTTCTTGTAATTCTACATCTCCTTCTTCTTCTTCATCTTTCTGTTTCTTCTGCATTGTTTCTTTTTTCAATTTCTTGCTCTTATTCTGATTCTTCTGCTTCTCCGCAGCTTAATTTTCTGTTATTTCTGCTTTTTCGGCTATTTCTTTGGTTATTTCTGCTTTTTACTCTTATTCTTCTGTTTCTTCTGCTTGTTCTTCTTGGTCTCCTAGTTCTTGTTCCTCTCGTATTTCTACATCTCCTTTTTTCTTCTTTTTCAACTTCTTCTGTTTCTAATGCATTTTCTGCTTTTTCAATTACTTCTTCTGCTTCAGCTTTTTCTTCACCTTATTCTTCTCTTATTTCTGCTATTTCGGCTTATTCTCCTGTTATTTCTGCTTTTCGCTTATTCTTTTGTTATTTCTGCTTTTTCCTCTTATTCCCATGTTTCTTCTTCTTGTTCTTCTTGTTCTTCTACTTCTTCTTGTAGTTCTACATATCCTTCTTCTTCTTCTTCTTCTTCATCTTATTCTGTTTCTAATGCATTTTCTGCTTTTCAATTGTTGCTTCTTCTTCAGCTCATTCTTCTGTTATTTCTGCTTTTTCGGCTTTTCTTCTGTTATTGCTGCTCTTTCGGCTTATTCTTCTGTTATTTTTGCTTTTTCCTCTGATTCTTCTGTTTCTTCCTCTTGTTCTTACAGTTTCTCTTGTTCTTCTTTCACTTCTATATCTCCTTCGTCTTCATCTTCTTCGGTTTCCTCTGCATTTTTTTGCTTTTTCAATTACTTCTTCTGCTTCCTCTGCTTCATATTCAGCTTATTCTGTTATTTCTGCTTTTTCGGCTTATTCTTGTTATTTCTGCTTTTTCGGCTTACTCATCTGTTATTTCTGATTTATCCTCTTATTCCCCTGTTTCTTCTTCTTGTTCGTCTTGTTCTTCTAGCTCCTCTTGTTCTTCTTGTAATTCTACATCTCCTTCTTCTTCTTCATCTTTCTGTTTCTTCTGCATTGTTTCTTTTTTCAATTTCTTGCTCTTATTCTGATTCTTCTGCTTCTCCGCAGCTTAATTTTCTGTTATTTCTGCTTTTTCGGCTATTTCTTTGGTTATTTCTGCTTTTTACTCTTATTCTTCTGTTTCTTCTGCTTGTTCTTCTTGGTCTCCTAGTTCTTGTTCCTCTCGTATTTCTACATCTCCTTTTTTCTTCTTTTTCAACTTCTTCTGTTTCTAATGCATTTTCTGCTTTTTAAATTACTTCTTCTGCTTCAGCTTTTTCTTCACCTTATTCTTCTCTTATTTCTGCTATTTCGGCTTATTCTCCTGTTATTTCTGCTTTTCGCTTATTCTTTTGTTATTTCTGCTTTTTCCTCTTATTCCCATGTTTCTTCTTCTTGTTCTTCTTGTTCTTCTACTTCTTCTAGTAGTTCTACATATCCTTCTCCTTATTCTTCTTCTTCATCTTATTCTGTTTCTAATGCATTTTCTGCTTTTCAATTACTGCTTCTTCTGCTTCTTCTTCAGCTTATTCTTCTGTTATTTCTGCTTTTTCTTCTGTTATTGCTGCTTTTTCGGCTCATTCTTCTGTTATTTTTGCTTTTTCCTCTGATTCTTCTGTTTCTTCCTCCTGTTCTTACAGTTTCTCTTGTTCTTCTTTCACTTCTATATCTCCTTCGTCTTCATCTTCTTCGGTTTCCTCTGCATATTTTTGCTTTTTCTATTACTTCTTCTGCTTCCTCTGCATCATATTCAGCTTATTCTGTTATTTCTGCTTTTTCGGCTTATTCTTGTTATTTCTGCTTTTTCGGCTTACTCATCTGTTATTTCTGATTTATCCTCTTATTCCCCTGTTTCTTCTTCTTGTTCGTCTTGTTCTTCTAGCTCCTCTTGTTCTTCTTGTAATTCTACATCTCCTTCTTCTTCTTCATCTTTCTGTTTCTTCTGCATTGTTTGTTGTTTCAATTTCTTGCTCTTATTCTGATTCTTCTGCTTCTCCGCAGCTTAATTTTCTGTTATTTCTGCATTTTCGGCTATTTCTTTGGTTATTTCTGCTTTTTACTCTTATTCTTCTGTTTCTTCTGCTTGTTCTTCTTGTTCTCCTAGTTCTTGTTCCTCTCGTATTTCTACATCTCCTTTTTTCTTCTTTTTCAACTTCTTCTGTTTCTAATGCATTTTCTGCTTTTTCAATTACTTCTTCTTCTGCTTAAGCTTTTTCTTCACGTTATTCTTCTCTTATTTCTCCTATTTCGGCTTATTCTCCTGTTATTTCTGCTTTTCGCTTATTCTTTTGTTATTTCTGCTTTTTCCTCTTATTCCCATGTTTCTTCTTCTTGTTCTTCTTTTTCTTCTACTTCTTCTTGTAGTTCTACATATCCTTCTTCTTCTTCTTCTTCTTCTTCTTCATCTTATTCTGTTTCTAATGCATTTTCTGCTTTTCAATTGTTGCTTCTTCTTCAGCTCATTCTTCTGTTATTTCTGCTTTTTCGGCTTTTTCTTCTGTTATTGCTGCTTTTTCGGCTTATTCTTCTGTTATTTTTGCTTTTTCCTCTGATTCTTCTGTTTCTTCCTCTTGTTCTTACAGTTTCTCTTGTTCTTCTTTCACTTCTGTATCTCCTTCGTCTTCATCTTCTTCGGTTTCCTCTGCATTTTTTTGCTTTTTCAATTACTTCTTCTGCTTCCTCTGCTTCATATTCAGCTTATTCTGTTATTTCTGCTTTTTCGGCTTACTCATCTGTTATTTCTGATTTATCCTCTTATTCCCCTGTTTCTTCTTCTTGTTCGTCTTGTTCTTCTAGCTCCTCTTGTTCTTCTTGTAATTCTACATCTCATTCTTCTTCTTCATCTTTCTGTTTCTTCTGCATTGTTTCTTTTTTCAATTTCTTGCTCTTATTCTGATTCTTCTGTTTCTCCGCAGGTTAATTTTCTGTTATTTCTGCTTTTTCGGCTCTTTCTTTGGTTATTTCTGCTTTTTACTTTTATTCTTCTGTTTCTTCTGCTTGTTCTTCTTGGTCTCCTAGTTCTTGTTCCTCTCGTATTTCTACATCTCCTTTTTTCTTCTTTTTCAACTTCTTCTGTTTCTAATGCATTTTCTGCTTTTTCAATTACTTCTTCTTCTGCTTCAGCTTTTTCTTCACCTTATTCTTCTCTTATTTCTGCTATTTCGGCTTATTCTCCTGTTATTTCTGCTTTTCGCTTATTCTTTTGTTATTTCTACTTTTTCCTCTTATTCCCATTTTTCTTCTTCTTGTTCTTCTTGTTCTTCTACTTCTTCTAGTAGTTCTACATATCCTTCTTCTTCTTCTTCTTCTTCTTCTTCATCTTATTCTGTTTCTAATGCATTTTCTGCTTTTCAATTACTGCTTCTTCTGCTTCTTCTTCAGCTTATTCTTCTGTTATTTCTGCTTTTTCTTCTGTTATTGCTGCTTTTTCGGCTCATTCTTCTGTTATTTTTGCTTTTTCCTCTGATTCTTCTGTTTCTTCCTCTTGTTATTACAGTTTCTCTTGTTCTTCTTTCACTTCTATATCTCCTTCGTCTTCATCTTCTTCGGTTTCCTCTGCATTTTTTTGCTTTTTCAATTACTTCTTCTGCTTCCTCTGCTTCATATTCAGCTTATTCTGTTATTTCTGCTTTTTCGGCTTACTCATCTGTTATTTCTGATTTATCCTCTTATTCCCCTGTTTCTTCTTCTTGTTCGTCTTGTTCTTCTAGCTCCTCTTGTTCTTCTTGTAATTCTACATCTCCTTCTTCTTCTTCATCTTTCTGTTTCTTCTACATTGTTTGTTGTTTCAATTTCTTGCTCTTATTCTGATTCTTCTGCTTCTCCGCAGCTTAATTTTCTGTTATTTCTGCATTTTCGGCTATTTCTTTGGTTATTTCTGCTTTTTACTCTTATTCTTCTGTTTCTTCTGCTTGTTCTTCTTGTTCTCCTAGTTCTTGTTCCTCTCGTATTTCTACATCTCCTTTTTTCTTCTTTTTCAACTTCTTCTGTTTCTAATGCATTTTCTGCTTTTTCAATTACTTCTTCTTCTGCTTAAGCTTTTTCTTCACGTTATTCTTCTCTTATTTCTCCTATTTCGGCTTATTCTCCTGTTATTTCTGCTTTTCGCTTATTCTTTTGTTATTTCTGCTTTTTCCTCTTATTCCCATGTTTCTTCTTCTTGTTCTTCTTTTTCTTCTACTTCTTCTTGTAGTTCTACATATCCTTCTTCTTCTTCTTCTTCTTCTTCATCTTATTCTGTTTCTAATGCATTTTCTGCTTTTCAATTGTTGCTTCTTCTTCAGCTCATTCTTCTGTTATTTCTGCTTTTTCGGCTTTTTCTTCTGTTATTGCTGCTTTTTCGGCTTATTCTTCTGTTATTTTTGCTTTTTCCTCTGATTCTTCTGTTTCTTCCTCTTGTTCTTACAGTTTCTCTTGTTCTTCTTTCACTTCTATATCTCCTTCGTCTTCATCTTCGGTTTCCTCTGCATTTTTTTGCTTTTTCAATTACTTCTTCTGCTTCCTCTGCTTCATATTCAGCTTATTCTGTTATTTCTGCTTTTTCGGCTTATTCTTGTTATTTCTGCTTTTTCGGCTTACTCATCTGTTATTTCTGATTTATCCTCTTATTCCCCTGTTTCTTCTTCTTGTTCGTCTTGTTCTTCTAGCTCCTCTTGTTCTTCTTGTAATTCTACATCTCCTTCTTCTTCTTCAACTTTCTGTTTCTTCTGCATTGTTTCTTTTTTCAATTTCTTGCTCTTATTCTGATTCTTCTACTTCTCCGCAGCTTAATTTTCTGTTATTTCTGCTTTTTCGGCTATTTCTTTGGTTATTTCTGCTTTTTACTCTTATTCTTCTGTTTTTTCTGCTTGTTCTTCTTGGTCTCCTAGTTCTTGTTCCTCTCGTATTTCTACATCTCCTTTTTTCTTCTTTTTCAACTTCTTCTGTTTCTAATGCATTTTCTGCTTTTTCAATTACTTCTTCTGCTTCAGCTTTTTCTTCACCTTATTCTTCTCTTATTTCTGCTCTTTCGGCTTATTCTCCTGTTATTTCTGCTTTTCGCTTATTCTTTTGTTATTTCTGCTTTTTCCTCTTATTCCCATGTTTCTTCTTCTTGTTCTTCTTGTTCTTCTACTTCTTCTAGTAGTTCTACATATCCTTCTTCTTCTTCTTCTTCTTCTTCATCTTATTCTGTTTCTAATGCATTTTCTGCTTTTCAATTACTGCTTCTTCTGCTTCTTCAGCTTATTCTTCTGTTATTTCTGCTTTTTCTTCTGTTATTGCTGCTTTTTCGGCTCATTCTTCTGTTATTTTTGCTTTTTCCTCTGATTCTTCTGTTTCTTCCTCTTGTTCTGACAGTTTCTCTTGTTCTTCTTTCACTTCTATATCTCCTTCGTCTTCATCTTCTTCGGTTTCCTCTGCATTTTTTGCTTTTTCAATTACTTCTTCTGCTTCCTCTGCTTCATATTCAGCTTATTCTGTTATTTCTGCTTTTTCGGCTTACTCATCTGTTATTTCTGATTTATCCTCTTATTCCCCTGTTTCTTCTTCTTGTTCGTCTTGTTCTTCTAGCTCCTCTTGTTCTTCTTGTAATTCTACATCTCCTTCTTCTTCTTCATCTTTCTGTTTCTTCTGCATTGTTTCTTTTTTCAATTTCTTGCTCTTATTCTGATTCTTCTGCTTCTCCGCAGCTTAATTTTCTGTTATTTCTGCTTTTTCGGCTATTTCTTTGGTTATTTCTGCTTTTTACTCTTATTCTTCTGTTTCTTCTGCTTGTTCTTCTTGTTCTCCTAGTTCTTGTTCCTCTCGTATTTCTACATCTCCTTTTTTCTTCTTTTTCAACATCTTCTGTTTCTAATGCATTTTCTGCTTTTTCAATTACTTCTTCTTCTGCTTCAGCTTTTTCTTCACCTTATTCTTCTCTTATTTCTGCTATTTCGGCTTATTCTCCTGTTATTTCTGCTTTTCGCTTATTCTTTTGTTATTTCTGCTTTTTCCTCTTATTCCCATGTTTCTTCTTCTTGTTCTTCTTGTTCTTCTACTACTTCTTGTAGTTCTACATATCCTTCTCCTTCTTCTTCTTCTTCATCTTATTCTGTTTCTAATGCATTTTCTGCTTTTCAATTACTGCTTCTTCTGCTTCTTCTTCAGCTTATTCTTCTGTTATTTCTGCTTTTTCTTCTGTTATTGCTGCTTTTTCGGCTCATTCTTCTGTTATTTTTGCTTTTTCCTCTGATTCTTCTGTTTCTTCCTCTTGTTCTTACAGTTTCTCTTGTTCTTCTTTCACTTCTATATCTCCTTCGTCTTCATCTTCTTCGGTTTCCTCTGCATATTTTTGCTTTTTCTATTACTTCTTCTGCTTCCTCTGTTTCATATTCAGCTTATTCTGTTATTTCTGCTTTTTCGGCTTATTCTTGTTATTTCTGCTTTTTCGGCTTACTCATCTGTTATTTCTGATTTATCCTCTTATTCCCCTGTTTCTTCTTCTTGTTCGTCTTGTTCTTCTAGCTCCTCTTGTTCTTCTTGTAATTCTACATCTCCTTCTTCTTCATCATCTTTCTGTTTCTTCTGCATTGTTTGTTGTTTCAATTTCTTGCTCTTATTCTGATTCTTCTGCTTCTCCGCAGCTTAATTTTCTGTTATTTCTGCTTTTTCGGCTATTTCTTTGGTTATTTCTGCTTTTTACTCTTATTCTTCTGTTTCTTCTGCTTGTTCTTCTTGTTCTCCTAGTTCTTGTTCCTCTCGTATTTCTACATCTCCTTTTTTTTCTTTTTCAACTTCTTCTGTTTCTAATGCATTTTCTGCTTTTTCAATTACTTCTTCTTCTGCTTCAGCTTTTTCTTCACCTTATTCTTCTCTTATTTCTGCTATTTCGGCTTATTCTCCTGTTATTTCTGCTTTTCGCTTATTCTTTTGTTATTTCTGCTTTTTCCTCTTATTCCCATGTTTCTTCTTCTTGTTCTTCTTGTTCTTCTACTTCTTCTAGTAGTTCTACATATCCTTCTCCTTCTTCTTCTTCATCTTATTCTGTTTCTAATGCATTTTCTGCTTTTCAATTACTGCTTCTTCTGCTTCTTCTTCAGCTTATTCTTCTGTTATTTCTGCTTTTTCTTCTGTTATTGCTGCTTTTTCGGCTCATTCTTCTGTTATTTTTGCTTTTTCCTCTGATTCTTCTGTTTCTTCCTCCTGTTCTTACAGTTTCTCTTGTTCTTCTTTCACTTCTATATCTCCTTCGTCTTCATCTTCTTCGGTTTCCTCTGCATATTTTTGCTTTTTCTATTACTTCTTCTGCTTCCTCTGCATCATATTCAGCTTATTCTGTTATTTCTGCTTTTTCGGCTTATTCTTGTTATTTCTGCTTTTTCGGCTTACTCATCTGTTATTTCTGATTTATCCTCTTATTCCCCTGTTTCTTCTTCTTGTTCGTCTTGTTCTTCTAGCTCCTCTTGTTCTTCTTGTAATTCTACATCTCCTTCTTCTTCTTCATCTTTCTGTTTCTTCTGCATTGTTTGTTGTTTCAATTTCTTGCTCTTATTCTGATTCTTCTGCTTCTCCGCAGCTTAATTTTCTGTTATTTCTGCATTTTCGGCTATTTCTTTGGTTATTTCTGCTTTTTACTCTTATTCTTCTGTTTCTTCTGCTTGTTCTTCTTGTTCTCCTAGTTCTTGTTCCTCTCGTATTTCTACATCTCCTTTTTTCTTCTTTTTCAACTTCTTCTGTTTCTAATGCATTTTCTGCTTTTTCAATTACCTCTTCTTCTGCTTAAGCTTTTTCTTCACGTTATTCTTCTCTTATTTCTCCTATTTCGGCTTATTCTCCTGTTATTTCTGCTTTTCGCTTATTCTTTTGTTATTTCTGCTTTTTCCTCTTATACCCATGTTTCTTCTTCTTGTTCTTCTTGTTCTTCTACTTCTTCTTGTAGTTCTACATATCCTTCTTCTTCTTCTTCTTCTTCTTCTTCATCTTATTCTGTTTCTAATGCATTTTCTGCTTTTCAATTGTTGCTTCTTCTTCAGCTCATTCTTCTGTTATTTCTGCTTTTTCGGCTTTTTCTTCTGTTATTGCTGCTTTTTCGGCTTATTCTTCTGTTATTTTTGCTTTTTCCTCTGATTCTTCTGTTTCTTCCTCTTGTTCTTACAGTTTCTCTTGTTCTTCTTTCACTTCTGTATCTCCTTCGTCTTCATCTTCTTCGGTTTCCTCTGCATTTTTTTGCTTTTTCAATTACTTCTTCTGCTTCCTCTGCTTCATATTCAGCTTATTCTGTTATTTCTGCTTTTTCGGCTTACTCATCTGTTATTTCTGATTTATCCTCTTATTCCCCTGTTTCTTCTTCTTGTTCGTCTTGTTCTTCTAGCTCCTCTTGTTCTTCTTGTAATTCTACATCTCATTCTTCTTCTTCATCTTTCTGTTTCTTCTGCATTGTTTCTTTTTTCAATTTCTTGCTCTTATTCTGATTCTTCTGTTTCTCCGCAGGTTAATTTTCTGTTATTTCTGCTTTTTCGGCTCTTTCTTTGGTTATTTCTGCTTTTTACTTTTATTCTTCTGTTTCTTCGCTTGTTCTTCTTGGTCTCCTAGTTCTTGTTCCTCTCGTATTTCTACATCTCCTTTTTTCTTCTTTTTCAACTTCTTCTGTTTCTAATGCATTTTCTGCTTTTTCAATTACTTCTTCTTCTGCTTCAGCTTTTTCTTCACCTTATTCTTCTCTTATTTCTGCTATTTCGGCTTATTCTCCTGTTATTTCTGCTTTTCGCTTATTCTTTTGTTATTTCTACTTTTTCCTCTTATTCCCATGTTTCTTCTTCTTGTTCTTCTTGTTCTTCTACTTCTTCTAGTAGTTCTACATATCCTTCTTCTTCTTCTTCTTCTTCATCTTATTCTGTTTCTAATGCATTTTCTGCTTTTCAATTACTGCTTCTTCTGCTTCTTCTTCAGCTTATTCTTCTGTTATTTCTGCTTTTTCTTCGGTTATTGCTGCTTTTTCGGCTCATTCTTCTGTTATTTTTGCTTTTTCCTCTGATTCTTCTGTTTCTTCCTCTTGTTATTACAGTTTCTCTTGTTCTTCTTTCACTTCTATATCTCCTTCGTCTTCATCTTCTTCGGTTTCCTCTGCATTTTTTTGCTTTTTCAATTACTTCTTCTGCTTCCTCTGCTTCATATTCAGCTTATTCTGTTATTTCTGCTTTTTCGGCTTACTCATCTGTTATTTCTGATTTATCCTCTTATTCCCCTGTTTCTTCTTCTTGTTCGTCTTGTTCTTCTAGCTCCTCTTGTTCTTCTTGTAATTCTACATCTCCTTCTTCTTCATCATCTTTCTGTTTCTTCTGCATTGTTTGTTGTTTCAATTTCTTGCTCTTATTCTGATTCTTCTGCTTCTCCGCAGCTTAATTTTCTGTTATTTCTGCTTTTTCGGCTATTTCTTTGGTTATTTCTGCTTTTTACTCTTATTCTTCTGTTTCTTCTGCTTGTTCTTCTTGTTCTCCTAGTTCTTGTTCCTCTCGTATTTCTACATCTCCTTTTTTCTTCTTTTTCAACTTCTTCTGTTTCTAATGCATTTTCTGCTTTTTCAATTACTTCTTCTTCTGCTTCAGCTTTTTCTTCACCTTATTCTTCTCTTATTTCTGCTATTTCGGCTTATTCTCCTGTTATTTCTGCTTTTCGCTTATTCTTTTGTTATTTCTGCTTTTTCCTCTTATTCCCATGTTTCTTCTTCTTGTTCTTCTTGTTCTTCTACTTCTTCTTGTAGTTCTACATATCCTTCTTCTTCTTCTTCTTCTTCATCTTATTCTGTTTCTAATTCATTTTCTGCTTTTCAATTGTTGCTTCTTCTTCAGCTCATTCTTCTGTTATTTCTGCTTTTTCGGCTTTTTCTTCTGTTATTGCTGCTTTTTCGGCTTATTCTTCTGTTATTTTTGCTTTTTCCTCTGATTCTTCTGTTTCTTCCTCCTGTTCTTACAGTTTCTCTTGTTCTTCTTTCACTTCTATATCTCCTTCGTCTTCATCTTCTTCGGTTTCCTCTGCATTTTTTTGCTTTTTCAATTAATTCTTCTGCTTCCTCTGCTTCATATTCAGCTTATTCTGTTGTTATTTCTGCTTTTTCGGCTTACTCATCTGTTATTTCTGATTTATCCTCTTATTCCCCTGTTTCTTCTTCTTGTTCGTCTTGTTCTTCTAGCTCCACTTGTTCTTCTTGTAATTCTACATCTCCTTCTTCTTCTTCATCTTTCTGTTTCTTCTGCATTGTTTCTTTTTTCAATTTCTTGCTCTTATTCTGATTCTTCTGCTTCTCCGCAGCTTAATTTTCTGTTATTTCTGCTTTTTCGGCTATTTCTTTGGTTATTTCTGCTTTTTACTCTTATTCTTCTGTTTCTTCTGCTTGTTCTTCTTGGTCTCCTAGTTCTTGTTCCTCTCGTATTTCTACATCTCCTTTTTTCTTCTTTTTCAACTTCTTCTGTTTCTAATGCATTTTCTGCTTTTTCAATTACTTCTTCTGCTTCAGCTTTTTCTTCACCTTATTCTTCTCTTATTTCTGCTATTTCGGCTTATTCTCCTGTTATTTCTGCTTTTCGCTTATTCTTTTGTTATTTCTGCTTTTTCCTCTTATTCCCATGTTTCTTCTTCTTGTTCTTCTTGTTCTTCTACTTCTTCTAGTAGTTCTACATATCCTTCTCCTTATTCTTCTTCTTCATCTTATTCTGTTTCTAATGCATTTTCTGCTTTTCAATTACTGCTTCTTCTGCTTCTTCTTCAGCTTATTCTTCTGTTATTTCTGCTTTTTCTTCTGTTATTGCTGCTTTTTCGGCTCATTCTTCTGTTATTTTTGCTTTTTCCTCTGATTCTTCTGTTTCTTCCTCCTGTTCTTACAGTTTCTCTTGTTCTTCTTTCACTTCTATATCTCCTTCGTCTTCATCTTCTTCGGTTTCCTCTGCATATTTTTGCTTTTTCTATTACTTCTTCTGCTTCCTCTGCATCATATTCAGCTTATTCTGTTATTTCTGCTTTTTCGGCTTATTCTTGTTATTTCTGCTTTTTCGGCTTACTCATCTGTTATTTCTGATTTATCCTCTTATTCCCCTGTTTCTTCTTCTTGTTCGTCTTGTTCTTCTAGCTCCTCTTGTTCTTCTTGTAATTCTACATCTCCTTCTTCTTCTTCATCTTTCTGTTTCTTCTACATTGTTTGTTGTTTCAATTTCTTGCTCTTATTCTGATTCTTCTGCTTCTCCGCAGCTTAATTTTCTGTTATTTCTGCATTTTCGGCTATTTCTTTGGTTATTTCTGCTTTTTACTCTTATTCTTCTGTTTCTTCTGCATGTTCTTCTTGTTCTCCTAGTTCTTGTTCCTCTCGTATTTCTACATCTCCTTTTTTCTTCTTTTTCAACTTCTTCTGTTTCTAATGCATTTTCTGCTTTTTCAATTACTTCTTCTTCTGCTTAAGCTTTTTCTTCACGTTATTCTTCTCTTATTTCTCCTATTTCGGCTTATTCTCCTGTTATTTCTGCTTTTCGCTTATTCTTTTGTTATTTCTGCTTTTTCCTCTTATTCCCATGTTTCTTCTTCTTGTTCTTCTTGTTCTTCTACTTCTTCTTGTAGTTCTACATATCCTTCTTCTTCTTCTTCTTCTTCTTCATCTTATTCTGTTTCTAATGCATTTTCTGCTTTTCAATTGTTGCTTCTTCTTCAGCTCATTCTTCTGTTATTTCTGCTTTTTCGGCTTTTTCTTCTGTTATTGCTGCTTTTTCGGCTTATTCTTCTGTTATTTTTGCTTTTTCCTCTGATTCTTCTGTTTCTTCCTCTTGTTCTTACAGTTTCTCTTGTTCTTCTTTCACTTCTATATCTCCTTCGTCTTCATCTTCGGTTTCCTCTGCATTTTTTTGCTTTTTCAATTACTTCTTCTGCTTCCTCTGCTTCATATTCAGCTTATTCTGTTATTTCTGCTTTTTCGGCTTATTCTTGTTATTTCTGCTTTTTCGGCTTACTCATCTGTTATTTCTGATTTATCCTCTTATTCCCCTGTTTCTTCTTCTTGTTCGTCTTGTTCTTCTAGCTCCTCTTGTTCTTCTTGTAATTCTACATCTCCTTCTTCTTCTTCAACTTTCTGTTTCTTCTGCATTGTTTCTTTTTTCAATTTCTTGCTCTTATTCTGATTCTTCTACTTCTCCGCAGCTTAATTTTCTGTTATTTCTGCTTTTTCGGCTATTTCTTTGGTTATTTCTGCTTTTTACTCTTATTCTTCTGTTTTTTCTGCTTGTTCTTCTTGGTCTCCTAGTTCTTGTTCCTCTCGTATTTCTACATCTCCTTTTTTCTTCTTTTTCAACTTCTTCTGTTTCTAATGCATTTTCTGCTTTTTCAATTACTTCTTCTGCTTCAGCTTTTTCTTCACCTTATTCTTCTCTTATTTCTGCTCTTTCAGCTTATTCTCCTGTTATTTCTGCTTTTCGCTTATTCTTTTGTTATTTCTGCTTTTTCCTCTTATTCCCATGTTTCTTCTTCTTGTTCTTCTTGTTCTTCTACTTCTTCTAGTAGTTCTACATATCCTTCTTCTTCTTCTTCTTCTTCATCTTATTCTGTTTCTAATGCATTTTCTGCTTTTCAATTACTGCTTCTTCTGCTTCTTCTTCAGCTTATTCTTCTGTTATTTCTGCTTTTTCTTCTGTTATTGCTGCTTTTTCGGCTCATTCTTCTGTTATTTTTGCTTTTTCCTCTGATTCTTCTGTTTCTTCCTCTTGTTCTGACAGTTTCTCTTGTTCTTCTTTCACTTCTATATCTCCTTCGTCTTCATCTTCTTCGGTTTCCTCTGCATTTTTTTGCTTTTTCAATTACTTCTTCTGCTTCCTCTGCTTCATATTCAGCTTATTCTGTTATTTCTGCTTTTTCGGCTTACTCATCTGTTATTTCTGATTTATCCTCTTATTCCCCTGTTTCTTCTTCTTGTTCGTCTTGTTCTTCTAGCTCCTCTTGTTCTTCTTGTAATTCTACATCTCCTTCTTCTTCATCATCTTTCTGTTTCTTCTGCATTGTTTGTTGTTTCAATTTCTTGCTCTTATTCTGATTCTTCTGCTTCTCCGCAGCTTAATTTTCTGTTATTTCTGCTTTTTCGGCTATTTCTTTGGTTATTTCTGCTTTTTACTCTTATTCTTCTGTTTCTTCTGCTTGTTCTTCTTGGTCTCCTAGTTCTTGTTCCTCTCGTATTTCTACATCTCCTTTTTTCTTCTTTTTCAACTTCTGTTTCTAATGCATTTTCTGCTTTTTCAATTACTTCTTCTTCTGCTTCAGCTTTTTCTTCACCTTATTCTTCTCTTATTTCTGCTATTTCGGCTTATTCTCCTGTTATTTCTGCTTTTCGCTTATTCTTTTGTTATTTCTGCTTTTTCCTCTTATTCCCATGTTTCTTCTTCTTGTTCTTCTTGTTCTTCTACTTCCTCTAGTAGTTCTACATATCCTTCTTCTTCTTCTTCTTCTTCATCTTATTCTGTTTCTAATGCATTTTCTGCTTTTCAATTACTGCTTCTTCTGCTTCTTCAGCTTATTCTTCTGTTATTTCTGCTTTTTCTTCTGTTATTGCTGCTTTTTCGGCTCATTCTTCTGTTATTTTTGCTTTTTCCTCTGATTCTTCTGTTTCTTCCTCTTGTTATTACAGTTTCTCTTGTTCTTCTTTCACTTCTATATCTCCTTCGTCTTCATCTTTTTCGGTTTCTTCTGCATTTTTTTGCTTTTTCAATTACTTCTTCTGCTTCCTCTGCTTCATATTCAGCTTATTCTGTTATTTCTGCTTTTTCGGCTTACTCATCTGTTATTTCTGATTTATCCTCTTATTCCCCTGTTTCTTCTTCTTGTTCGTCTTGTTCTTCTAGCTCCTCTTGTTCTTCTTGTAATTCTACATCTCCTTCTTCTTCTTCATCTTTCTGTTTCTTCTGCATTGTTTCTTTTTTCAATTTCTTGCTCTTATTCTGATTCTTCTGCTTCTCCGCAGCTTAATTTTCTGTTATTTCTGCTTTTTCGGCTATTTCTTTGGTTATTTCTGCTTTTTACTCTTATTCTTCTGTTTCTTCTGCTTGTTCTTCTTGGTCTCCTAGTTCTTGTTCCTCTCGTATTTCTACATCTCCTTTTTTCTTCTTTTTCAACATCTTCTGTTTCTAATGCATTTTCTGCTTTTTCAATTACTTCTTCTTCTGCTTCAGCTTTTATTCACCTTATTCTTCTCTTATTTCTGCTATTACGGCTTATTCTCCTGTTATTTCTGCTTTTCGCTTATTCTTTTGTTATTTCTGCTTTTTCCTCTTATTCCCATGTTTCTTCTTCTTGTTCTTCTTGTTCTTCTACTTCTTCTAGTAGTTCTACATATCCTTCTTCTTCTTCTTCTTCTTCATCTTATTCAGTTTCTAATGCATTTTCTGCTTTTCAATTACTGCTTCTTCTGCTTCTTCAGCTTATTCTTCTGTTATTTCTGCTTTTTCTTCTGTTATTGCTGCTTTTTCGGCTCATTCTTCTGTTATTTTTGCTTTTTCCTCTGATTCTTCTGTTTCTTCCTCTTGTTCTGACAGTTTCTCTTGTTCTTCTTTCACTTCTATATCTCCTTCGTCTTCATCTTCTTCGGTTTCCTCTGCATTTTTTTGCTTTTTCAATTACTTCTTCTGCTTCCTCTGCTTCATATTCAGCTTATTCTGTTATTTCTGCTTTTTCGGCTTACTCATCTGTTATTTCTGATTTATCCTCTTATTCCCCTGTTTCTTCTTCTTGTTCGTCTTGTTCTTCTAGCTCCTCTTGTTCTTCTTGTAATTCTACATCTCCTTCTTCTTCTTCATCTTTCTGTTTCTTCTGCATTGTTTCTTTTTTCAATTTCTTGCTCTTATTCTGATTCTTCTGCTTCTCCGCAGCTTAATTTTCTGTTATTTCTGCTTTTTCGGCTATTTCTTTGGTTATTTCTGCTTTTTACTCTTATTCTTCTGTTTCTTCTGCTTGTTCTTCTTGTTCTCCTAGTTCTTGTTCCTCTCGTATTTCTACATCTCCTTTTTTCTTCTTTTTCAACATCTTCTGTTTCTAATGCATTTTCTGCTTTTTCAATTACTTCTTCTTCTGCTTCAGCTTTTTCTTCACCTTATTCTTCTCTTATTTCTGCTATTTCGGCTTATTCTCCTGTTATTTCTGCTTTTCGCTTATTCTTTTGTTATTTCTGCTTTTTCCTCTTATTCCCATGTTTCTTCTTCTTGTTCTTCTTGTTCTTCTACTACTTCTTGTAGTTCTACATATCCTTCTCCTTCTTCTTCTTCTTCATCTTATTCTGTTTCTAATGCATTTTCTGCTTTTCAATTACTGCTTCTTCTGCTTCTTCTTCAGCTTATTCTTCTGTTATTTCTGCTTTTTCTTCTGTTATTGCTGCTTTTTCGGCTCATTCTTCTGTTATTTTTGCTTTTTCCTCTGATTCTTCTGTTTCTTCCTCTTGTTCTTACAGTTTCTCTTGTTCTTCTTTCACTTCTATATCTCCTTCGTCTTCATCTTCTTCGGTTTCCTCTGCATATTTTTGCTTTTTCTATTACTTCTTCTGCTTCCTCTGTTTCATATTCAGCTTATTCTGTTATTTCTGCTTTTTCGGCTTATTCTTGTTATTTCTGCTTTTTCGGCTTACTCATCTGTTATTTCTGATTTATCCTCTTATTCCCCTGTTTCTTCTTCTTGTTCGTCTTGTTCTTCTAGCTCCTCTTGTTCTTCTTGTAATTCTACATCTCCTTCTTCTTCATCATCTTTCTGTTTCTTCTGCATTGTTTGTTGTTTCAATTTCTTGCTCTTATTCTGATTCTTCTGCTTCTCCGCAGCTTAATTTTCTGTTATTTCTGCTTTTTCGGCTATTTCTTTGGTTATTTCTGCTTTTTACTCTTATTCTTCTGTTTCTTCTGCTTGTTCTTCTTGTTCTCCTAGTTCTTGTTCCTCTCGTATTTCTACATCTCCTTTTTTCTTCTTTTTCAACTTCTGTTTCTAATGCATTTTCTGCTTTTTCAATTACTTCTTCTTCTGCTTCAGCTTTTTCTTCACCTTATTCTTCTCTTATTTCTGCTATTTCGGCTTATTCTCCTGTTATTTCTGCTTTTCGCTTATTCTTTTGTTATTTCTGCTTTTTCCTCTTATTCCCATGTTTCTTCTTCTTGTTCTTCTTGTTCTTCTACTTCTTCTAGTAGTTCTACATATCCTTCTTCTTCTTCTTCTTCTTCATCTTATTCAGTTTCTAATGCATTTTCTGCTTTTCAATTACTGCTTCTTCTGCTTCTTCAGCTTATTCTTCTGTTATTTCTGCTTTTTCTTCTGTTATTGCTGCTTTTTCGGCTCATTCTTCTGTTATTTTTGCTTTTTCCTCTGATTCTTCTGTTTCTTCCTCTTGTTCTGACAGTTTCTCTTGTTCTTCTTTCACTTCTATATCTCCTTCGTCTTCATCTTCTTCGGTTTCCTCTGCATTTTTTTGCTTTTTCAATTACTTCTTCTGCTTCCTCTGCTTCATATTCAGCTTATTCTGTTATTTCTGCTTTTTCGGCTTACTCATCTGTTATTTCTGATTTATCCTCTTATTCCCCTGTTTCTTCTTCTTGTTCGTCTTGTTCTTCTAGCTCCTCTTGTTCTTCTTGTAATTCTACATCTCCTTCTTCTTCTTCATCTTTCTGTTTCTTCTGCATTGTTTCTTTTTTCAATTTCTTGCTCTTATTCTGATTCTTCTGCTTCTCCGCAGCTTAATTTTCTGTTATTTCTGCTTTTTCGGCTATTTCTTTGGTTATTTCTGCTTTTTACTCTTATTCTTCTGTTTCTTCTGCTTGTTCTTCTTGTTCTCCTAGTTCTTGTTCCTCTCGTATTTCTACATCTCCTTTTTTCTTCTTTTTCAACATCTTCTGTTTCTAATGCATTTTCTGCTTTTTCAATTACTTCTTCTTCTGCTTCAGCTTTTTCTTCACCTTATTCTTCTCTTATTTCTGCTATTTCGGCTTATTCTCCTGTTATTTCTGCTTTTCGCTTATTCTTTTGTTATTTCTGCTTTTTCCTCTTATTCCCATGTTTCTTCTTCTTGTTCTTCTTGTTCTTCTACTACTTCTTGTAGTTCTACATATCCTTCTCCTTCTTCTTCTTCTTCATCTTATTCTGTTTCTAATGCATTTTCTGCTTTTCAATTACTGCTTCTTCTGCTTCTTCTTCAGCTTATTCTTCTGTTATTTCTGCTTTTTCTTCTGTTATTGCTGCTTTTTCGGCTCATTCTTCTGTTATTTTTGCTTTTTCCTCTGATTCTTCTGTTTCTTCCTCTTGTTCTTACAGTTTCTCTTGTTCTTCTTTCACTTCTATATCTCCTTCGTCTTCATCTTCTTCGGTTTCCTCTGCATATTTTTGCTTTTTCTATTACTTCTTCTGCTTCCTCTGTTTCATATTCAGCTTATTCTGTTATTTCTGCTTTTTCGGCTTATTCTTGTTATTTCTGCTTTTTCGGCTTACTCATCTGTTATTTCTGATTTATCCTCTTATTCCCCTGTTTCTTCTTCTTGTTCGTCTTGTTCTTCTAGCTCCTCTTGTTCTTCTTGTAATTCTACATCTCCTTCTTCTTCATCATCTTTCTGTTTCTTCTGCATTGTTTGTTGTTTCAATTTCTTGCTCTTATTCTGATTCT
This sequence comes from Talpa europaea, assembly GCF_964194135.1. Classification (NCBI taxonomy): domain Eukaryota; kingdom Metazoa; phylum Chordata; class Mammalia; order Eulipotyphla; family Talpidae; genus Talpa; species Talpa europaea. The sequence goes on from NW_028167767.1 coordinate 20,078, forward strand.
TCTGCTTCTCCGCAGATTAATTTTCTGTTATTTCTGCTTTTTCGGCTATTTCTTTGGTTATTTCTGCTTTTTACTCTTATTCTTCTGTTTCTTCTGCTTGTTCTTCTTGGTCTCCTAGTTCTTGTTCCTCTCGTATTTCTACATCTCCTTTTTTCTTCTTTTTCAACTTCTGTTTCTAATGCATTTTCTGCTTTTTCAATTACTTCTTCTTCTGCTTCAGCTTTTTCTTCACCTTATTCTTCTCTTATTTCTGCTATTTCGGCTTATTCTCCTGTTATTTCTGCTTTTCGCTTATTCTTTTGTTATTTCTGCTTTTTCCTCTTATTCCCATGTTTCTTCTTCTTGTTCTTCTTGTTCTTCTACTTCTTCTAGTAGTTCTACATATCCTTCTTCTTCTTCTTCTTCTTCATCTTATTCTGTTTCTAATGCATTTTCTGCTTTTCAATTACTGCTTCTTCTGCTTCTTCAGCTTATTCTTCTGTTATTTCTGCTTTTTCTTCTGTTATTGCTGCTTTTTCGGCTCATTCTTCTGTTATTTTTGCTTTTTCCTCTGATTCTTCTGTTTCTTCCTCTTGTTATTACAGTTTCTCTTGTTCTTCTTTCACTTCTATATCTCCTTCGTCTTCATCTTCTTCGGTTTCCTCTGCATTTTTTTGCTTTTTCAATTACTTCTTCTGCTTCCTCTGCTTCATATTCAGCTTATTCTGTTATTTCTGCTTTTTCGGCTTACTCATCTGTTATTTCTGATTTATCCTCTTATTCCCCTGTTTCTTCTTCTTGTTCGTCTTGTTCTTCTAGCTCCTCTTGTTCTTCTTGTAATTCTACATCTCCTTCTTCTTCTTCATCTTTCTGTTTCTTCTGCATTGTTTCTTTTTTCAATTTCTTGCTCTTATTCTGATTCTTCTGCTTCTCCGCAGCTTAATTTTCTGTTATTTCTGCTTTTTCGGCTATTTCTTTGGTTATTTCTGCTTTTTACTCTTATTCTTCTGTTTCTTCTGCTTGTTCTTCTTGGTCTCCTAGTTCTTGTTCCTCTCGTATTTCTACATCTCCTTTTTTCTTCTTTTTCAACATCTTCTGTTTCTAATGCATTTTCTGCTTTTTCAATTACTTCTTCTTCTGCTTCAGCTTTTTCTTCACCTTATTCTTCTCTTATTTCTGCTATTACGGCTTATTCTCCTGTTATTTCTGCTTTTCGCTTATTCTTTTGTTATTTCTGCTTTTTCCTCTTATTCCCATGTTTCTTCTTCTTGTTCTTCTTGTTCTTCTACTTCTTCTAGTAGTTCTACATATCCTTCTTCTTCTTCTTCTTCTTCATCTTATTCAGTTTCTAATGCATTTTCTGCTTTTCAATTACTGCTTCTTCTGCTTCTTCAGCTTATTCTTCTGTTATTTCTGCTTTTTCTTCTGTTATTGCTGCTTTTTCGGCTCATTCTTCTGTTATTTTTGCTTTTTCCTCTGATTCTTCTGTTTCTTCCTCTTGTTATTACAGTTTCTCTTGTTTTTCTTTCACTTCTATATCTCCTTCGTCTTCATCTTCTTCGGTTTCCTCTGCATTTTTTTGCTTTTTCAATTACTTCTTCTGCTTCCTCTGCTTCATATTCAGCTTATTCTGTTATTTCTGCTTTTTCGGCTTACTCATCTGTTATTTCTGATTTATCCTCTTATTCCCCTGTTTCTTCTTCTTGTTCGTCTTGTTCTTCTAGCTCCTCTTGTTCTTCTTGTAATTCTACATCTCCTTCTTCTTCTTCATCTTTCTGTTTCTTCTGCATTGTTTCTTTTTTCAATTTCTTGCTCTTATTCTGATTCTTCTGCTTCTCCGCAGCTTAATTTTCTGTTATTTCTGCTTTTTCGGCTATTTCTTTGGTTATTTCTGCTTTTTACTCTTATTCTTCTGTTTCTTCTGCTTGTTCTTCTTGGTCTCCTAGTTCTTGTTCCTCTCGTATTTCTACATCTCCTTTTTTCTTCTTTTTCAACATCTTCTGTTTCTAATGCATTTTCTGCTTTTTCAATTACTTCTTCTTCTGCTTCAGCTTTTTCTTCACCTTATTCTTCTCTTATTTCTGCTATTTCGGCTTATTCTCCTGTTATTTCTGCTTTTCGCTTATTCTTTTGTTATTTCTGCTTTTTCCTCTTATTCCCATGTTTCTTCTTCTTGTTCTTCTTGTTCTTCTACTACTTCTTGTAGTTCTACATATCCTTCTCCTTCTTCTTCTTCTTCATCTTATTCTGTTTCTAATGCATTTTCTGCTTTTCAATTACTGCTTCTTCTGCTTCTTCTTCAGCTTATTCTTCTGTTATTTCTGCTTTTTCTTCTGTTATTGCTGCTTTTTCGGCTCATTCTTCTGTTATTTTTGCTTTTTCCTCTGATTCTTCTGTTTCTTCCTCTTGTTCTTACAGTTTCTCTTGTTCTTCTTTCACTTCTATATCTCCTTCGTCTTCATCTTCTTCGGTTTCCTCTGCATATTTTTGCTTTTTCTATTACTTCTTCTGCTTCCTCTGTTTCATATTCAGCTTATTCTGTTATTTCTGCTTTTTCGGCTTATTCTTGTTATTTCTGCTTTTTCGGCTTACTCATCTGTTATTTCTGATTTATCCTCTTATTCCCCTGTTTCGTCTTCTTGTTCGTCTTGTTCTTCTAGCTCCTCTTGTTCTTCTTGTAATTCTACATCTCCTTCTTCTTCATCATCTTTCTGTTTCTTCTGCATTGTTTGTTGTTTCAATTTCTTGCTCTTATTCTGATTCTTCTGCTTCTCCGCAGCTTAATTTTCTGTTATTTCTGCTTTTTCGGCTATTTCTTTGGTTATTTCTGCTTTTTACTCTTATTCTTCTGTTTCTTCTGCTTGTTCTTCTTGTTCTCCTAGTTCTTGTTCCTCTCGTATTTCTACATCTCCTTTTTTCTTCTTTTTCAACTTCTTCTGTTTCTAATGCATTTTCTGCTTTTTCAATTACTTCTTCTTCTGCTTCAGCTTTTTCTTCACCTTATTCTTCTCTTATTTCTGCTATTTCGGCTTATTCTCCTGTTATTTCTGCTTTTCGCTTATTCTTTTGTTATTTCTGCTTTTTCCTCTTATTCCCATGTTTCTTCTTCTTGTTCTTCTTGTTCTTCTACTTCTTCTTGTAGTTCTACATATCCTTCTTCTTCTTCTTCTTCTTCATCTTATTCTGTTTCTAATTCATTTTCTGCTTTTCAATTGTTGCTTCTTCTTCAGCTCATTCTTCTGTTATTTCTGCTTTTTCGGCTTTTTCTTCTGTTATTGCTGCTTTTTCGGCTTATTCTTCTGTTATTTTTGCTTTTTCCTCTGATTCTTCTGTTTCTTCCTCCTGTTCTTACAGTTTCTCTTGTTCTTCTTTCACTTCTATATCTCCTTCGTCTTCATCTTCTTCGGTTTCCTCTGCATTTTTTTGCTTTTTCAATTAATTCTTCTGCTTCCTCTGCTTCATATTCAGCCTATTCTGTTGTTATTTCTGCTTTTTCGGCTTACTCATCTGTTATTTCTGATTTATCCTCTTATTCCCCTGTTTCTTCTTCTTGTTCGTCTTGTTCTTCTAGCTCCACTTGCTCTTCTTGTAATTCTACATCTCCTTCTTCTTCTTCATCTTTCTGTTTCTTCTGCATTGTTTCTTTTTTCAATTTCTTGCTCTTATTCTGATTCTTCTGCTTCTCCGCAGCTTAATTTTCTGTTATTTCTGCTTTTTCGGCTATTTCTTTGGTTATTTCTGCTTTTTACTCTTATTCTTCTGTTTCTTCTGCTTGTTCTTCTTGGTCTCCTAGTTCTTGTTCCTCTCGTATTTCTACATCTCCTTTTTTCTTCTTTTTCAACTTCTTCTGTTTCTAATGCATTTTCTGCTTTTTCAATTACTTCTTCTGCTTCAGCTTTTTCTTCACCTTATTCTTCTCTTATTTCTGCTATTTCGGCTTATTCTCCTGTTATTTCTGCTTTTCGCTTATTCTTTTGTTATTTCTGCTTTTTCCTCTTATTCCCATGTTTCTTCTTCTTGTTCTTCTTGTTCTTCTACTTCTTCTTGTAGTTCTACATATCCTTCTTCTTCTTCTTCTTCTTCATCTTATTCTGTTTCTAATGCATTTTCTGCTTTTCAATTGTTGCTTCTTCTTCAGCTCATTCTTCTGTTATTTCTGCTTTTTCGGCTTTTTCTTCTGTTATTGCTGCTCTTTCGGCTTATTCTTCTGTTATTTTTGCTTTTTCCTCTGATTCTTCTGTTTCTTCCTCTTGTTCTTACAGTTTCTCTTGTTCTTCTTTCACTTCTATATCTCCTTCGTCTTCATCTTCTTCGGTTTCCTCTGCATTTTTTTGCTTTTTCAATTACTTCTTCTGCTTCCTCTGCTTCATATTCAGCTTATTCTGTTATTTCTGCTTTTTCGGCTTATTCTTGTTATTTCTGCTTTTTCGGCTTACTCATCTGTTATTTCTGATTTATCCTCTTATTCCCCTGTTTCTTCTTCTTGTTCGTCTTGTTCTTCTAGCTCCTCTTGTTCTTCTTGTAATTCTACATCTCCTTCTTCTTCTTCATCTTTCTGTTTCTTCTGCATTGTTTCTTTTTTCAATTTCTTGCTCTTATTCTGATTCTTCTGCTTCTCCGCAGCTTAATTTTCTGTTATTTCTGCTTTTTCGGCTATTTCTTTGGTTATTTCTGCTTTTTACTCTTATTCTTCTGTTTCTTCTGCTTGTTCTTCTTGGTCTCCTAGTTCTTGTTCCTCTCGTATTTCTACATCTCCTTTTTTCTTCTTTTTCAACTTCTTCTGTTTCTAATGCATTTTCTGCTTTTTAAATTACTTCTTCTGCTTCAGCTTTTTCTTCACCTTATTCTTCTCTTATTTCTGCTATTTCGGCTTATTCTCCTGTTATTTCTGCTTTTCGCTTATTCTTTTGTTATTTCTGCTTTTTCCTCTTATTCCCATGTTTCTTCTTCTTGTTCTTCTTGTTCTTCTACTTCTTCTAGTAGTTCTACATATCCTTCTCCTTATTCTTCTTCTTCATCTTATTCTGTTTCTAATGCATTTTCTGCTTTTCAATTACTGCTTCTTCTGCTTCTTCTTCAGCTTATTCTTCTGTTATTTCTGCTTTTTCTTCTGTTATTGCTGCTTTTTCGGCTCATTCTTCTGTTATTTTTGCTTTTTCCTCTGATTCTTCTGTTTCTTCCTCCTGTTCTTACAGTTTCTCTTGTTCTTCTTTCACTTCTATATCTCCTTCGTCTTCATCTTCTTCGGTTTCCTCTGCATATTTTTGCTTTTTCTATTACTTCTTCTGCTTCCTCTGCATCATATTCAGCTTATTCTGTTATTTCTGCTTTTTCGGCTTATTCTTGTTATTTCTGCTTTTTCGGCTTACTCATCTGTTATTTCTGATTTATCCTCTTATTCCCCTGTTTCTTCTTCTTGTTCGTCTTGTTCTTCTAGCTCCTCTTGTTCTTCTTGTAATTCTACATCTCCTTCTTCTTCTTCATCTTTCTGTTTCTTCTGCATTGTTTGTTGTTTCAATTTCTTGCTCTTATTCTGATTCTTCTGCTTCTCCGCAGCTTAATTTTCTGTTATTTCTGCATTTTCGGCTATTTCTTTGGTTATTTCTGCTTTTTACTCTTATTCTTCTGTTTCTTCTGCTTGTTCTTCTTGTTCTCCTAGTTCTTGTTCCTCTCGTATTTCTACATCTCCTTTTTTCTTCTTTTTCAACTTCTTCTGTTTCTAATGCATTTTCTGCTTTTTCAATTACTTCTTCTTCTGCTTAAGCTTTTTCTTCACGTTATTCTTCTCTTATTTCTCCTATTTCGGCTTATTCTCCTGTTATTTCTGCTTTTCGCTTATTCTTTTGTTATTTCTGCTTTTTCCTCTTATTCCCATGTTTCTTCTTCTTGTTCTTCTTTTTCTTCTACTTCTTCTTGTAGTTCTACATATCCTTCTTCTTCTTCTTCTTCTTCTTCTTCATCTTATTCTGTTTCTAATGCATTTTCTGCTTTTCAATTGTTGCTTCTTCTTCAGCTCATTCTTCTGTTATTTCTGCTTTTTCGGCTTTTTCTTCTGTTATTGCTGCTTTTTCGGCTTATTCTTCTGTTATTTTTGCTTTTTCCTCTGATTCTTCTGTTTCTTCCTCTTGTTCTTACAGTTTCTCTTGTTCTTCTTTCACTTCTGTATCTCCTTCGTCTTCATCTTCTTCGGTTTCCTCTGCATTTTTTTGCTTTTTCAATTACTTCTTCTGCTTCCTCTGCTTCATATTCAGCTTATTCTGTTATTTCTGCTTTTTCGGCTTACTCATCTGTTATTTCTGATTTATCCTCTTATTCCCCTGTTTCTTCTTCTTGTTCGTCTTGTTCTTCTAGCTCCTCTTGTTCTTCTTGTAATTCTACATCTCATTCTTCTTCTTCATCTTTCTGTTTCTTCTGCATTGTTTCTTTTTTCAATTTCTTGCTCTTATTCTGATTCTTCTGTTTCTCCGCAGGTTAATTTTCTGTTATTTCTGCTTTTTCGGCTCTTTCTTTGGTTATTTCTGCTTTTTACTTTTATTCTTCTGTTTCTTCTGCTTGTTCTTCTTGGTCTCCTAGTTCTTGTTCCTCTCGTATTTCTACATCTCCTTTTTTCTTCTTTTTCAACTTCTTCTGTTTCTAATGCATTTTCTGCTTTTTCAATTACTTCTTCTTCTGCTTCAGCTTTTTCTTCACCTTATTCTTCTCTTATTTCTGCTATTTCGGCTTATTCTCCTGTTATTTCTGCTTTTCGCTTATTCTTTTGTTATTTCTACTTTTTCCTCTTATTCCCATGTTTCTTCTTCTTGTTCTTCTTGTTCTTCTACTTCTTCTAGTAGTTCTACATATCCTTCTTCTTCTTCTTCTTCTTCTTCATCTTATTCTGTTTCTAATGCATTTTCTGCTTTTCAATTACTGCTTCTTCTGCTTCTTCTTCAGCTTATTCTTCTGTTATTTCTGCTTTTTCTTCTGTTATTGCTGCTTTTTCGGCTCATTCTTCTGTTATTTTTGCTTTTTCCTCTGATTCTTCTGTTTCTTCCTCTTGTTATTACAGTTTCTCTTGTTCTTCTTTCACTTCTATATCTCCTTCGTCTTCATCTTCTTCGGTTTCCTCTGCATTTTTTTGCTTTTTCAATTACTTCTTCTGCTTCCTCTGCTTCATATTCAGCTTATTCTGTTATTTCTGCTTTTTCGGCTTACTCATCTGTTATTTCTGATTTATCCTCTTATTCCCCTGTTTCTTCTTCTTGTTCGTCTTGTTCTTCTAGCTCCTCTTGTTCTTCTTGTAATTCTACATCTCCTTCTTCTTCTTCATCTTTCTGTTTCTTCTACATTGTTTGTTGTTTCAATTTCTTGCTCTTATTCTGATTCTTCTGCTTCTCCGCAGCTTAATTTTCTGTTATTTCTGCATTTTCGGCTATTTCTTTGGTTATTTCTGCTTTTTACTCTTATTCTTCTGTTTCTTCTGCTTGTTCTTCTTGTTCTCCTAGTTCTTGTTCCTCTCGTATTTCTACATCTCCTTTTTTCTTCTTTTTCAACTTCTTCTGTTTCTAATGCATTTTCTGCTTTTTCAATTACTTCTTCTTCTGCTTAAGCTTTTTCTTCACGTTATTCTTCTCTTATTTCTCCTATTTCGGCTTATTCTCCTGTTATTTCTGCTTTTCGCTTATTCTTTTGTTATTTCTGCTTTTTCCTCTTATTCCCATGTTTCTTCTTCTTGTTCTTCTTTTTCTTCTACTTCTTCTTGTAGTTCTACATATCCTTCTTCTTCTTCTTCTTCTTCTTCATCTTATTCTGTTTCTAATGCATTTTCTGCTTTTCAATTGTTGCTTCTTCTTCAGCTCATTCTTCTGTTATTTCTGCTTTTTCGGCTTTTTCTTCTGTTATTGCTGCTTTTTCGGCTTATTCTTCTGTTATTTTTGCTTTTTCCTCTGATTCTTCTGTTTCTTCCTCTTGTTCTTACAGTTTCTCTTGTTCTTCTTTCACTTCTATATCTCCTTCGTCTTCATCTTCGGTTTCCTCTGCATTTTTTTGCTTTTTCAATTACTTCTTCTGCTTCCTCTGCTTCATATTCAGCTTATTCTGTTATTTCTGCTTTTTCGGCTTATTCTTGTTATTTCTGCTTTTTCGGCTTACTCATCTGTTATTTCTGATTTATCCTCTTATTCCCCTGTTTCTTCTTCTTGTTCGTCTTGTTCTTCTAGCTCCTCTTGTTCTTCTTGTAATTCTACATCTCCTTCTTCTTCTTCAACTTTCTGTTTCTTCTGCATTGTTTCTTTTTTCAATTTCTTGCTCTTATTCTGATTCTTCTACTTCTCCGCAGCTTAATTTTCTCTTATTTCTGCTTTTTCGGCTATTTCTTTGGTTATTTCTGCTTTTTACTCTTATTCTTCTGTTTTTTCTGCTTGTTCTTCTTGGTCTCCTAGTTCTTGTTCCTCTCGTATTTCTACATCTCCTTTTTTCTTCTTTTTCAACTTCTTCTGTTTCTAATGCATTTTCTGCTTTTTCAATTACTTCTTCTGCTTCAGCTTTTTCTTCACCTTATTCTTCTCTTATTTCTGCTCTTTCGGCTTATTCTCCTGTTATTTCTGCTTTTCGCTTATTCTTTTGTTATTTCTGCTTTTTCCTCTTATTCCCATGTTTCTTCTTCTTGTTCTTCTTGTTCTTCTACTTCTTCTAGTAGTTCTACATATCCTTCTTCTTCTTCTTCTTCTTCTTCATCTTATTCTGTTTCTAATGCATTTTCTGCTTTTCAATTACTGCTTCTTCTGCTTCTTCAGCTTATTCTTCTGTTATTTCTGCTTTTTCTTCTGTTATTGCTGCTTTTTCGGCTCATTCTTCTGTTATTTTTGCTTTTTCCTCTGATTCTTCTGTTTCTTCCTCTTGTTCTGACAGTTTCTCTTGTTCTTCTTTCACTTCTATATCTCCTTCGTCTTCATCTTCTTCGGTTTCCTCTGCATTTTTTGCTTTTTCAATTACTTCTTCTGCTTCCTCTGCTTCATATTCAGCTTATTCTGTTATTTCTGCTTTTTCGGCTTACTCATCTGTTATTTCTGATTTATCCTCTTATTCCCCTGTTTCTTCTTCTTGTTCGTCTTGTTCTTCTAGCTCCTCTTGTTCTTCTTGTAATTCTACATCTCCTTCTTCTTCTTCATCTTTCTGTTTCTTCTGCATTGTTTCTTTTTTCAATTTCTTGCTCTTATTCTGATTCTTCTGCTTCTCCGCAGCTTAATTTTCTGTTATTTCTGCTTTTTCGGCTATTTCTTTGGTTATTTCTGCTTTTTACTCTTATTCTTCTGTTTCTTCTGCTTGTTCTTCTTGTTCTCCTAGTTCTTGTTCCTCTCGTATTTCTACATCTCCTTTTTTCTTCTTTTTCAACATCTTCTGTTTCTAATGCATTTTCTGCTTTTTCAATTACTTCTTCTTCTGCTTCAGCTTTTTCTTCACCTTATTCTTCTCTTATTTCTGCTATTTCGGCTTATTCTCCTGTTATTTCTGCTTTTCGCTTATTCTTTTGTTATTTCTGCTTTTTCCTCTTATTCCCATGTTTCTTCTTCTTGTTCTTCTTGTTCTTCTACTACTTCTTGTAGTTCTACATATCCTTCTCCTTCTTCTTCTTCTTCATCTTATTCTGTTTCTAATGCATTTTCTGCTTTTCAATTACTGCTTCTTCTGCTTCTTCTTCAGCTTATTCTTCTGTTATTTCTGCTTTTTCTTCTGTTATTGCTGCTTTTTCGGCTCATTCTTCTGTTATTTTTGCTTTTTCCTCTGATTCTTCTGTTTCTTCCTCTTGTTCTTACAGTTTCTCTTGTTCTTCTTTCACTTCTATATCTCCTTCGTCTTCATCTTCTTCGGTTTCCTCTGCATATTTTTGCTTTTTCTATTACTTCTTCTGCTTCCTCTGTTTCATATTCAGCTTATTCTGTTATTTCTGCTTTTTCGGCTTATTCTTGTTATTTCTGCTTTTTCGGCTTACTCATCTGTTATTTCTGATTTATCCTCTTATTCCCCTGTTTCTTCTTCTTGTTCGTCTTGTTCTTCTAGCTCCTCTTGTTCTTCTTGTAATTCTACATCTCCTTCTTCTTCATCATCTTTCTGTTTCTTCTGCATTGTTTGTTGTTTCAATTTCTTGCTCTTATTCTGATTCTTCTGCTTCTCCGCAGCTTAATTTTCTGTTATTTCTGCTTTTTCGGCTATTTCTTTGGTTATTTCTGCTTTTTACTCTTATTCTTCTGTTTCTTCTGCTTGTTCTTCTTGTTCTCCTAG
>NW_028167766.1:0-30117 GCF_964194135.1 Talpa europaea
TGAAAAGACATGGTTTGTGCATTTAAGGAAATCCTAAGAATCTAGGTGTCGTCATTCATCCTTACATATTTCACCTGCATTTTTCCACACTCAGGATCCTTTTCTAGACCCCAGATGTAGAAAGTATAGAGTACTCATACTATCAAGTGGATTACATTTGTCTGTGGTTACATAAATGCCAAAGGCCTGTCGAAATTGGATATTTCTTTCTTAATCTGGCTCAGCCACAAATTGTCGGCATCTGTAGAGATCATCTTTAAAATGTAATAATACATTAAAATTAGTATGTAGTCGTCCTATATCTTGTCAGACCGAGACTTCGTTTTAGGTTTCCTTAGTTAATGGTCATACTCTATAAGGCTTTTTTTTCTTGCAATATCTAATTTTATCACTAGGCGCTAACAGAAAATTCCTAATTTCCACTAGCAGAAAATCCTATGAAACTAAATTTTTTTTTGACATTTTAAAAGGAAATATTTATCAGGAAAAGGAGAAAGGAAAAAAGAGAGACACCTGCATAATCACAGACCCAAGCAGGGACAATTGCCCATGAAACTAAAATCTTGATGAGGGACAGTCTTCAGCCCATAGCTTACTTGAGGATCAGTAACCAAGTCCATCACACAACTTGAGTGCCAGGGTTAAAAGCTGATTTTACTATTTAATTCTCTTTCAGAAATCTATTGGACTTCCTGATGTCCATTCAGGTTATGGGTTTGCTATTGGGAATATGGCAGCCTTTGATATGAATGACCCTGAAGCAGTGGTGTCCCCAGGTAAGGTCACTGCTCACCTGCCATCAGATGTGTAGCTTCTTAGTACTGCCTTTCGGAAATAGAGAATGAGTACTTATTGTGTATGCATCTCTCAGTCTTATATACTGCCATCTCTTTTCCTCTCGTTTAGGGGGAGAATTCACTGTGGACACTCAGAGGCTATTAAAATATTTAATATTAAATATTAATATTAAGTATATTAATGTTATATTATATTAGTATTAAATACTATATTTTAATATTAAATTTAATATTTCACATTTTAATTCAAGGAAAGCATTTATGCCAAATAAAACAATTGACACTTTGGACTCCTACTATATACTAGACACTAATCAAACACTGACTACAGGGGCCTCCCTGGTGGCACAGGGGTTAAGTCACAGCACCATGAAGCTATCCTCAGCCACTGCAGCACAAGTTCTACCCTGGGCCAGGGAGGTGACCCACGTGGCACAGCAGACCTCTCCTGTCTCACCTGCTGCTCCCCTCAGCAGTGTATTTCAGTCAGTCTGCCTGTACTGTTCCCCATTCTGTCTCTGTTGAATATACACACACACCCCACCCCACCCCCCACCCCCATACCTCTGGCCTACACCACAGCTCTTATATGCATGAATATGCATAAATAAATATTTTTAAAAATAAAGTACTAAGCCACACACACACACGCACACTGACAACAAAACAAACTGAAACACTTCTCTGTCAAGTTACCTTCTTTGCATCCTAATGACCTCCTGAGCACATTGAGGCTAATGTTATCACCGAGCATTATTGTGGGCCTAAATGAGGTAATCTGTGTAAAATACTTAAAACAATGCTAGGAACATACAGGAAATATGTGTGTATAAGTGCTAGGAAATACTTGAGAAGTTTTTTTTGTCCTCGTTGTCATTATTCATTATTATTCACCTCCAATTCTTTATGTCTTTTCTTCTGGGGTATGCTTTCACTGAAAGTATTTCACACCAGAAATCACAACTTTATTTCTGGGGTCTGGGAGGGGAAAAAGTAAAGTTTAAATTACATCTTGTAGAGTTCTGCCTCTGGCAGTGGCAAACAGAAGCAGATTTTGTGGGGGGGACCAATCCTATGCTGAGCATAACAAGAACAACTGAGAAAAAACATGTATTTATAAATTAAGCCCACGCTTTTAAATAACCCATTGGTCAAAAAAAATCCATAATGGAACCTATAAGATAATTTTAACATTAATAAACACTTTGGTCTTTGTGGGTTACTATTAGTGCTATACATGTATACATAGAGAGTGTGTGCACACACCCTAAATGCACAACTTACGGATGAAGAAAGTGGAAAGATAGAAATAATTAAGAGCAAAATAAAAAGGATCAACAAAGGGTAAAGTTGGTTTTTTGAGAATGAATAGAATTCATAACCCCTATACAAGAGTGGTCAAGAAAAAAAGAGGGGACATTTTAATTCACATTTTAATCTCTAGACTAGAAGTTACTTGTTCATACACTACCTCCCTGGTCCACAAAGTACTATCAGTTTGTATGTTACTTTAAATTGTTTCAAAATGTGTCACCAGCTTGTAGCCAGAGAACAACTTGGTTAACTACTTTAAAACTTATCTTTAAATGAGTGGCTATCATTTTAATCCTGTGATAATTGTGGGAAGCCCAACTACCTGGTTTTGCTAATACTTGATTAACTTTTCTGTATGTTATAGGTGGCGTAGGATTTGACATCAACTGTGGTGTCCGCTTGCTAAGAACCAATTTAGATGAAAGTGATGTCCAGCCTGTGAAGGAGCAACTAGCCCAAGCTATGTTTGACCACATCCCTGTTGGAGTGGGATCAAAGGGTGTCATCCCAATGAATGCCAAGTAAGAGCACAAGCTTCCAGGGGATAGAATATGTGTTGAGCATTTCGTGTGTGTATGGCACTGTGTCATGGTATATATGTCATATATTTCATCTAGATTAGTCCCTAATACTAACCCTAATTTTCAAGAAAAGAAACTGAGGTTTAGAAGTTAATAGTAACTGAGCTTGTAACTGAAGCCAACATTCAAGCCAAGGGTCCTTTGGCTTCAAAGGCTGTATACTGGACCTCAGTGCTGTTTTGTCACTTGGCTTATATCTATAACCACCTTTTTGAGTGATAGCACTGACGGTATGCTTCAGCACAGTGTTAGATATTTTTAAAGTGGAGAAGTAAATGAGGCAGCAGCATAACTGCCTCGTAGATAGCATTGACTGGACTGTGTCATAACTTAGGTAAAACCATGCACCTTAAACTTTGCAAAATTGTGCGCTTAACAGGTTATATTTCCTTAACATTTTCTTTTATAACTTTAAAATTCATGCAAATTTTTGTATTCTATTCAAATATGTACGTGCATTAATATTGAAATGTTTTTAGCTACACAATTCCCCTCCAAAAAAAAAAAAAAAAAAGATTGGAGTAAAATCAGTGACAGCGGTATCTTGGGAAATATTTAGTCTGTGATTTCATATGGTCCTTGACATGCAGCCCCACTTTGAAAAGTCTAGGTAAATAACAAGTATCTGGAACATAGAAATAAATTGCTATATACCTTTTCAAATATTATAGATAGGAATTTTGCCCTAATGAATCATGTTTGAAACAGACTGTAGTGGGAGGGAACACTGAACACTGTGATCTCTCCAGTTAGTGGTTTGGAAGAGGACTGGATCTTAAAGGAAGATCAAAACATTTTTCCTCCTAAGGATTTAAAGTATGCTTCTCAGCTTCATAGTGCAGGTGCAGTAAAGCCGCAATGTACTTTTGTGAAAGTGGGAATAGACTTTAAAATTTAACATGTATTGCCTGAGGACATTTGTGCAGCTTTATTTACTGTTCGTAAATGTTTTAACAAATTATTAATGAAGGTGGGTAGCTGTGGGAAAGTTGGTTGTGGATAGCGATATCTGGTTGTGTTTATAAATTTAGCTGCTTAATCACCACCTCATAGAATTTAGTATTAGGCAAATCAAATGGAGGTAAGATTTGGAAATTCCAATGGGCTGTATAAATATTATGATAAAATGTAATCATCTGAAATATGGTGTTAACAATTTATGTTGTGCTTAATTATGAAACTGCTTTCTTCAAAAAGTTAGAGTTGCTGTGAGCATGAACTGTGTGTCTAACACAGTGCCTGAGACACAGGAGATAGTTAAAATTGTGATACTTTCCCTCCTCCCTTTTGAGATGTCCACCTTTGTGATCTTCCGTGGCTGTAAAATGACTAGCACTTACTTAATCACTCACTCAGGGACTTAGAGGAGGCCTTGGAGATGGGTGTAGACTGGTCCTTAAGAGAAGGCTATGCATGGGCTGAAGACAAGGAACATTGTGAAGAATATGGAAGGATGCTGCAAGCTGACCCCAATAAGGTCTCTGCAAGGGCTAAGAAAAGAGGCCTTCCTCAGGTAATGTTCCTTCTGGAGAGGCAACCTGTTCATTCTTTGCATGTTTAGTTTTTGTTGGGGTAAAAAAAGTTTATCTTTCTGTAACATATCCCCTTTTTTTTCACAGTATACTGAAAATGAATTAATTTTATATATGTCCTTATTCTTTTAAAAAACTCTCGGGGCCTCCCTGGTGGCACAAGGGGTTAAGCACAGCACTGTGAAGCTGTCCTCAGCCTCGCAGCACAGGTTTGATCCCCAGCCAGCCAGGGGGCTAACCCACATGGCGCAGCACACCTCTCCTGTCTCTCCCATTGCTCCCCTCAGCTGTGTATTTCAGTCTGCCTGTTCTGTTCCCTACTCTGTCTCTGGTGAATCCTCTCACCACCCACACCTCTGGCCTATACCCCAGCTCTTGTATACATAAATAAATAAATAAATCTTTTATTTAAAAACTTACGAATTTTCAGATATTCATAAAATGGAACAACCTATCATGAATTTAAAGTGGATGGGAGAAAAATCAGATAGGGTTATAAGGTTTAAAATTACATGTGTGCATACTTAACAATTTCATACTTGGCTGAATGTTTTTTGGCATCTAAGATGAAAGAAAGACCTTGTTTTTTGGCATCTAAGATGAAAGAAAGACCTTGCAGGTCATGATGCTTATGAGAAAAAGATAAATGAGATGTTTGAAATTTACAGCTAATTGTGATAGCTTTGTCACTAACTCATTCTGACCTTGGGGAAGTCTCTTGCCTACCTGAGTCTCATTTTTTCAATTGGAAATTGGGATTGTTAAAAATAGGTGAAATCTGAAGACTCTTCCAGCACTGCAGCTATCTGGTTTCCTAGATCGTCTGTTCACTACAGTTATGGAATATATTCTTTCAGTGATGGTAATGTTGGGTGTCAGTGAATTCACAGATGTTTTAACAATCATTTGATCTTGAACCCTGTATAAGAGTCAGCATTCCCCAGGGTTCATCCTAAGAGTTAACTCTACTCTTCATGATACTTAATGCCCTACAAGCCATTTAATAGTCTGAATTTTTGGTGTATTGAGGCTTTCCAAATGGGTGTACCTCAAGCAGATGATACAATAAACATCAGGAGCTGCTTTATTTTTGTTGTGTGGAGTATTGTTTTAAATTTCTAAGGCTTAGAAAAATTATTTTGTTACATAAAACACGTGTGGTTATTCTGTTGATTTTGCCTCTCTGCTTTTTAAACCAAAGTAGAGGCTGTTTTATCAATTTTTTTTAACATTCTAAAAGAACAGGTTTATTGGGAAAAGGAGAAAGAAAAAGAGAGGGACCTTCAGGAGAGCTGCATTTTGCCAGTGCAGAAATTGTACTCAGTTTTGTCATCTATTCTTATGTTTTTTTCCTGTAGTTGGGGACCCTGGGAGCAGGCAACCACTATGCAGAAATCCAGGTTGTGGATGAGATTTTCAATGAGTACGCTGCTAAGAAAATGGGCATCGATCATAAAGGACAGGTGTGTGTGATGATCCACAGCGGAAGCAGAGGATTGGGCCACCAAGTAGCCACAGGTATTTTCTGCTCCTGATGTTTTGTTTTGTTTTGTTTTTCTAAAGAGTGGAATTTTTTTTTTTTTTTAAGATTTATTTATACAAGAACTGGGGTACAGTGAGAGGCACAGGAGGGTGAGAGAATTCACCAGAGACAGAGCTGGGAGCAGAACAGGCAGACAGACCAAAGACACTGCTGATGGGAGCAGTGGGTGAGGCAGGAGGGGTCTGTTGCACCATGTGGTTTCTCCCTGGCCGGCTGGGAATCGAACCCACGCTGCAGAGGCTGCTGACAGCTTCACAGCATGGCGCTCAACCTGCTGCGCCACTGGGGAGGTCATGCTCCTGATTTTTGACTTGCTATGAACATGTTACATAAAATATGCTAAAACATTATATTGATGGGAAGCCATATAGAGATTGAAGAGAGGAAGTTTTGGAACTACACTGCATGAGTTTTACCCTGGTTCTCCTAACCAACAAGTATGATTTTGAATAAATTAAATTACTTCACTGGGCCTTCAATTCTTCATCAGAAAATAATGAGAATAGGGCCTCTGATGGCAGAAGAGTCTCAATAAGTATATCTTGACCAAGCAAATAGATGGACTGAAACACTTTTTAAGGGAAAGTTGTATTTTACTTGTTTGTTATGGAGTGGGTTTGAGTGTAGGCTATCTTTAGTCAGTAACGCTGGACTCTGACTAGTTGGACTTGTTGCCCTCTTATTCCAGATGCACTGGTTGCTATGGAAAAGGCCATGAAGAGAGACAAGATTATTGTCAATGACCGCCAGCTGGCTTGTGCACGAATCGCGTCCCCCGAGGGTCAGGACTATCTCAAGGGAATGGCAGCTGCTGGGAACTACGCCTGGGTCAACCGCTCTTCCATGACCTTCTTAACCCGTCAGGTGCACTCAGAGTTGCTTTTCTGTTCTGAGTTATATTTACAGTGATGTTGACACTTTAAAATAGAGTCTATTCAAATCAAAATCTATAGAAATTTGAGAAATTTTTGTAATAAATACAAAAATTGTGATAAGTGTCCACACCTTTGGTATCTCCTTAAACTAAATCAGCAGGGTATCAGGCATGGGGAACACAGGAAGAAGAGAAGGCAGAATTATTCCTAAAATGTCCCTTTCATAGCAGAAGAGATAGACATACCATCTGCTTAGATTCAGGAGGCTGAGGAAAAAGCAGTTCTGAAGGGTAGGGAGCAAGGGTACCCGATCATTTGGAATTGATGGAATAGACTTTGCTCTGTGGTCTAAAATGTTTTTGTCCTTTTCGTGAAGATTAATTTTTGAACTCTTACCTCCTCAGTCCCGTAAGGAACAGACTAACTGAATTCCACGGGATAGGTTCTGGAGAGCTGGTCTGACTGCCTGTAACTTAGGCTTTCCTCTTAGGCTTTCGCCAAGGTCTTCAACACAACCCCTGACGACTTGGACCTACATGTGATCTATGATGTTTCTCACAATATTGCCAAAGTGGAACAGCATGTGGTGGATGGAAAGGAACGGACGCTGCTGGTACACCGCAAGGGGTCCACCCGCGCTTTCCCTCCTCACCACCCCCTCATTGCCGTTGATTACCAAGTACGTATTAAATCATTCGTGATGTTAGGCAGCAGGGGCCTGGTTAAGAGTTCTAAATATGGATGAAGTTAAACAGAAAAGCAGCAGTTGTTAAAGAAGATGATCTGTTATCTTGAGAACAATTATTTCCACTCTTCTCTGAAGCAGTGACTCATCCCCCCACTGTTCGTGCGTACAGTGTGCTGTCTAAAAAGTGCTGTCTGAAGAGTATTTTACTCCGTTAAAATGAGTAAAGATGGTCTTTTTTATGGCCTTGGAGTGATTGAAAAAAGAATTAGGATTAAACTCAGTCTGTTTTGTGCCTTTTATCCTTTTAGCATCTGGCTGTGATAGTTACAAAGACCCTCCTTAGCCTGCCCCCATTTCACAGAAGAGCACGGAAGCCTGGCCAGAGCAGCTGCTTTGCTCAGGATAGTCTTCTAGTGGACTTCCCTGCACCTTGCAGTTTTGCTTTGCTCTTCCATTACCTGTTTGAGCCAGCTTTCCCGTTTCCCGTTCCTCTTCCCTCTCCTCCCAATTACCAAAGAAACCAAATAATTTCTTAATGTAGTTGTGAGAGCAGTGTGTTTAGTGTTCTAGTTATTCCCACAATTCTCCATCCAGTGGAAGGGGAAATTTCAGTCTCGAGCATAAAAGACTCATGCTTTCCTGATTTGTTAACATGTAAGATTTGTATGCGTCCTCAGCTCACAGGCCAGCCAGTGCTGATTGGTGGCACCATGGGAACCTGTAGTTACGTTCTTACCGGCACTGAACAGGGCATGACTGAGACTTTTGGAACAACCTGTCATGGAGCGGTAAGGAAAACAAACAAACTTAGAAATGCTCTTTTCTGCTTGTTTTACATTTTGACAGGTGTATACCAATCAAATGTACCTGTCAAAATGTACCTAATTGAGCGTCAACAAAGGTGAGGTTTGGATCTGTCTTCTACCTGAATTTATCCCCATAACATAAACTGGTTAGTGAACTAAGTGAGGTCACTGGTATCTCAGTGTGACCCTCCATTGTTAAAGAGTGAGGGACTGTTCTTCACCTCTGCATGTCCAGAAAATCCAGACAAAACTAGTCATACTAGCATAACTGCTACAGCTTTAACTGATGCAAATTTACGTCACAGTTTATCTCAGCAATTAATTGTAACTGGTTATTTGCATAATTTGCTTCTGACTGAGCGGGTCAGCTCAAGATTTGGGGGATATGCCTCATCAGCAGGTGTGCATAGACTGCACACCCACTTCATCATATTGCCTCTCCTAGGCCGAGGGTTGGTAAAATTTTCTGTAGACTCCAGACAATAAATACTTTATCTGTTTTGGTCCGTATGGTTTCTATAGCATCTCTTCAACTTGTGCCATTATAGCGCAAAAACAACCATAGGCAGTACATAAAGAAATGGACATTTCAGTGTTCCAATAACCAAGGTGACAACTCCCTCCCCACACTGGCATGTGTTTATTTTCACAGCAGGTGGTCGTTACTGACATCTACTAAGTGGTGGCCAGGGATGCTGTTAAACATCTTCATGCACAGAATTGGTCCAACATGTCATAGTGCTAAGGTTGACAGACTGTTTTAAATCACAGGAGCACAAGGTTTTTGTGTTGACATACATACTGTTTACAATTAAAAATTAATATATTCAATGGATAGTAACAGTAATTAGAAACATAAAATTAAATCTTTAAAGAATACTTTGTTTTTCCCAGAAGGGTAGAATGAGGCTTATAGCAACAGGTGTATAGTAAGGTTGATAAAATAGAAAATGCTTGTTTGTAACTTCTTTTAGTTTTTAGAAATCAAGAAACATATCATCCCTAAGGTTTTGTTTGTTTTTGTCCTAAGGGTTTGACTGCTAGCTGGGATTGGACATAATTTGAGCTCAGAATTCATAAAGTGAAGTTTATTCCTTTCTATTCTAGGGCCGTGCACTGTCCCGAGCCAAGTCTCGACGTAATTTAGATTTCCAGGATGTGTTAGACAAATTGGCAGATATGGGCATTGCAATTCGTGTTGCCTCACCCAAACTGGTTATGGAAGAGGTAAGTGAAACTGATAAATATTCAGCATAAAACTGTTTAATGTAGGCCAGTGCACTGAAACAGCAATTTTTGGTTTATTAACAAAAATTGTGTTTTATGTTTTATTTACAGAATTCTGTTTGTTTTTTTGTTTTGTTTTGTGGGACCCTCACAGGTGGCCGGGGAACGAACCGGCGCTGCAGAGGCTGCGGGCAGCCTTGCAGCCCAGGGCTCAACCACTGCGCCACCAGGGGAGGCCCCAGAATTTTTTTTTTACTTTCACTCATGGTTGCAAGTATACAGTAAAAGAAAAGCAAGGTTATTGAGGGTGTTGGAAAGGAATGTAAGTCTTACGTGCTTAAAGGATTATTGGCGATGGAACATGAGGGTGGGGAGCTAGAAATCCACACTCTGTTTATTGGCCAGGGGTGGTTAAAAACTGAGATAATGGAAGAGTTATAATTACTGGCAGCGACAAGTTACAGGAGTGAAAGACTGCAGTTAGCAATGGAGGAGTAGAAATCAAGCACCAAGAAGCTGAGGACTGAAGACGTTCACTTCCTGGGTATTGAAATCATTCACACTTCTGGCAGAGAGAGTGACAGTGCCCAGAAGGTAGAAGTCATCAAGTAATGATGGGGATTGATTCAAACTGTAGCAGATAATTGCTCAGGAAGAGGTAATAGGTGGTATTAAGTGATGACTGAGAGATTCATAACTAGGAGTAAGGGGGGGAGAGTGGTCTAGAGGACAAAGGTATCTGTGTCATGTCTGGGCCTACTGGCATGACCCAGTTTAGGAGAGGCAGCAGCTGCCACTTCAGAAAGTTGGGAGCAGCAGTAATATACTCAGAGAAAATCCATGTTTCAACAAGAACATATATCCATTTGTATTAACTAGGAAAAGCAGTAAATGTAATTGGACAAAACATATTCACCAATATCCCACTAGAAGGAAATACACCATACCATCCTGTTAGTGTGACTGTTTTTAGATAGTAGAGTTACAGGATAGTAGAGTTACAAGGGGAATGTTCAAAAAGGGAAGTTGGAGGGGATTTTCACTTGACTCAGTGGAAGGGAATTCCAGAGGCTACCGTGGGAAAGTTTCAGAAATTGGAAGGGAATGAGAGATGGGCTGGAAAGGGGCTATGCAGTCCCGTGAGAGTCACTTCTGGAAGCCTAAACTTCCTATGTTAACATGATGGGGAAGGGTGGTTATGTGGTGAGATTTGTTCTGTGGTGAGAGTGGTGGGAAGGAAGAAGGGTGCCAGAAACTAAATTGTATGTGTGTCTATATGTATGTGTACATATTTATATACACACACATAGTCTGTGTTATATATGTGAATTTAATAATAACTCCCTTATTGTGAAAGTAATACAGGTTCATTCCAGGAATTTTAGCAACTACAGAAATATGTAGAGAAATTCAAAATTGCAAATAACTCTATCTAAAAACAGTCACACTAACAGGATGGTTTGGTCTATTTCCTTCTAGTGGAATACTGATGAATGTGTTTTTGTCCAATTACATTTACTGCTTTTCCTAGTTAATACAAATGTATATATGTTCTTTGAGGAAATTTTGAGAACTACACAGAAAAATATAAAACAAGATGAGAATGTTTTACTACCCCCCTTACCAACACTGAGCTTAAATCTCTTTTACTCTTTGAGTACTTGAAAGGAAAAACAAAACCTCATTACAAGTGAAGCTTAATGCTTCTAAAGATTCCATTGTAAGTAGACTTTTACAATGTTAACTCCTCCCCTGCAGGCTCCTGAGTCCTACAAGAACGTGACCGACGTGGTGAACACCTGCCACGATGCTGGAATCAGCAAGAAGGCCATTAAACTGAGACCAATTGCTGTTATCAAAGGCTAGAACCCTGACCCAGGCTGACAGATGCCCCTGACCCTCGCTGAAGTGGACTGAACTGAAACACTCTTTAAACATCAGCCTCCAGAGACTTTGACAGGTTCCTTTGCATGCAGTTATAGCTGCATTTTGCATCAGAAATGACTGACAGGAGGTGATTGCTTTCAGGAGCAGGTGTTCTAAATGACCTGGCAGGAGTCACATTGCCCCCAGTGAAAAGGGGTTTCATATGCATCTTCCTTCATTGTCCCACAGATTTTCAGCAGATCTATTAGGGAGTGGGGATGAGTCAAGAAATAGTCTTACTCAGTCATGTAAGTCTTTAATCATCAAAATGAACTTCTTCACACCAAGCTCTATTTACATCCTGGGAGGTGTCATGAAGAATGTTCTATTAAAAAAGCTTGTAATGTTTTCTTTGTTCCCTCCCTCTGTCAGTTTGTCCTTCATTCACCCATCCACCCACTTCCCCTGCAGTGAGCTAAACTCTAAATACCACTTTTACTTAGAGAATACCACCATGGTCATGTCAAGATCTTAGATAGAAATAGATAATAAGACAGATTGAAGAGGGAATGTGTGTGGAGGTGTGAGACTAGGGACCCAAAAGAGAAAATAATTTTTCATAGACTTGCCACCTTTCTTATTCTAAATATAAGGCAGGTTTTAACTTATCTGCAAAGTGGTATCTGTTGGAGTCATAGCAGTGACCCCTCACATGATACTGAACATCTCTACATTCCTCATTAGATTGTTATGAAAGCACTAAACGACCACAGCTGTGATGTTGACGGTTGCTCTGTGTTGATGGGCTGCCTAGTCTTGTGCCACCTAATCAGAATTCATGTTCTGTACTGCTCTATAAATTTAACAAAGATGTTGAAATTATAGGTTACTAAGGCCTTGGTAGAGTTTAAATAGCCAGTAAAATGGAAAAGCTAATTAAATTACAATATGTTGTTTATATTTTGTGCTAAATTCATTGTAGCTTAGGACAATTAGATTTGAATTTGATTTACTTTACTCTTTTCTGATTTTCTCCCAGGTTGTTTTCAGAGACTCATCCTAAAACTTTTCTTTCCTAAAACATCCCTCAATTTATAATCAAAGGTCCCGTTGGAGTATCTGCAGAGGCTGGGGAAAAGATGTTTAGACGGCTGGGGAAAAGACTTCCTCTGAAAAGCGTATGTTGTAAAATAGTATAACATGTCTTCACGCCACACACTCAGTAACGTAAGCATTTTTGATGATAGAGTTTAAAAAGTTATCAATAAATAAGTTAAGGATCTTAATACAGTAACTACGGATTACTCAGGCCTTCAGACAGAACCAGTGGCTGTTCTGCACAGGTAAGTTAAGGATACAAGTTAACATTGAACACCAAAGCCACTTAAAGGTGTGAAGCAGGCTTCCAGCAGGTGCTAGATTCTCTGGAGATGAGACACCCCTGGAGTGTCTGTGGACTCCCTCGACTAGGCTTGCCTAATGACACATCATTGAAACAATTCAAAGCTAGAACCGCTCCCAAAACTAACTGCTGTCATGGTCAGAAATGCTGCAGCTCACCTTAAATACTTAGGTGAATGTTATTAGATGCTTTGAAAGTTAGCTTGAGGAAGGTGAGAGAGGAGCAGGTGAAAAGAATGGTTTTTACAGTGGCCTTTGTGCTTTATAAGCCTTTTTTTAATATGTAGCATTTCTAGTGAACTTGGCCCTGTTCATTTTTAACAGTAGAAAGTAATGGTTAATATTTTGAGTTAAAAAAGAAAAGTATAAACACTGCTTTCCTTGTTCTAAAGATGTTATTTTCCCATTTGAGACCAAAAAAAAAAAAAAAAACTTAAAAAATAAACGTTCAAATGAAACTGAGGTAACTGGCTGTTTTTATTGCCTTTAGTATCAACACCCCTGCCTGTCATGTGCACACAGCCAAGAGGGCCCTGAGACTGTGCTCTGACTTACTTGTCTTGGTCCCCGTGACCTCAACCATTATCTGACTGATGACCCCACACTCATCACTCCAGCCCACATCTGGACACCGCCACCTACTCTTCTCCATAAACATCTCAAAATTGACATGTTAACTCATTATCTTTCTTCTTTTAAGGTCTCTTCCCAGTCTCAGGGAAGACACTACCACCCAGAAATCACTGACGTCTTTGATGCCTGCCTCGTCTAAGTCTTGCCAATTCTAACTCTTCATTCTCAGTGCCTGTCACACACCTGTTCAGATAATATCTGGTGTCTCTTAGACTGTGGCAGGTGTGTCCTTAGCTTGTAACCTGCCCTGCACAGATCCTCTTCTGCTACCGAAGTCACGTGTAGAGAACCACCCTACCCCCTTCCCCAGTTCATGTGGTTTGGGCGATCAACCCTACTGCTAGACTCGGACCTGGCTACTCCGATCACTTCCTCCATCCCCAGCTCCCAGCCCAGGAACTGGCTCAGGGATTGTCACTTGATCCAGTTAAAATAAAAGCTAATCTCAGGAGTTCTCTGTTACCTAGAGAAGTTACTCTCCTTTGGTATTGCTTGGAGCATGTGATGGAATCCTGGACCTGCTAACGGCCATCTTGCCACATGAGCAACCTTGCATGAGAATGGAGCCCACATAAAGAACTGCAAAGCTGAGGGGTACAAAAAGCAGTTTCTGTGACACAAGATTTTAACTCCAGACTCATCTGTCCCTAAAAAACAATACCTGTGGACTTGCCGGTTTGTGAGAGGGAAACAAATTATCTTTGTGCTTAAGTTAGTTTGATTGGAGGGTGGCTCAGCGGTTGAGCCCTGGGTTGCGAAGTTGCCCGCAGCCTCTGCAGCGCCGGTTCGTTCCCCGGCTGCTCCCCGGCTACCGGAGGAGGGTCCCACATGGCGCGCAGACCTCTCCTGCTGCCCGCTGCTCCCCTCAGCAGTGTACTTCGATCCTTCTGCCTGCTCTGCTCCCCGCGCTGGCTCTGGTGAATTCTCTCACCCTCCCATGCTTCTGACTGTACCCAGTGCTTGTAGAAATAAAATAAATAAATCTTTAAAAAAAAAAAAAAAGTTAGTTTGATTGGAATTTTCTTACAACCAAGCTATTCTTGACTGCTATGGTGATAAGGCAATGGAAGTTTAGAAAGAAAGGAGTCAGCGGTCTGCAGTGCTGTGCCTGGAATGCTGAAAGGTGGGTCCCCAACCCACAGAAGCAGGGAGGGCCTGAACTAAACATTTCCAAGGAAGCGTGAGTTTGAAGTTAGACCTATATTGGACTGAAGGTGCTACAGGCTATCCAAGTGGCAACTGAAAGTGCGCTACAGAAGTTCAGAAGATGGACTGAATGGATTGTTGGATTTCAACAAAGGGGATACTCGCAAGAGAGCCTGTGTAAGTATGAGGAAGGGCTGAGAATGAAGCTTAGAGTATAGCTCTGCTTACTAGGTGAGAAGAAGCCGAGGCCAGGACAAAGTAGCAAACAACTTTTTTGCTTCAATGGCTCATTTTCAATCATTCAGCAAGTGCTGAGTACTAGATGGAGCTAAGCTCTCTCCCAAAGGCTGGGGCCAGTCTTGTGGCCTCTGTCCGCAAGGCACAGTTTGGCAAGGACGAGAGAGAACAGCTAGATAGACTAAATGATATTGTGGACACACATAGGGGAGCAGGTTTCTCATTTAACCTTGCTTAATGTTTCTGAGAAAAGTAGACCTATGACATCCATTGGATTTATATTTACACCAGTGTATTTTCAATAGTATATTTGGACAAGTGCTTATGTTAATTAAAACAACTACCTTTACATAACATGTACCTGGCACTGGTCTGAATCCTTAACATTTAGTCACTTTATCCTCAGAACAATCCTGTGACATGGATACTGTCAACTTCCATTCTGTACACTCTCACTTTACACGTATTTGCCCTAAGAGAATAAATATCCTACTAAACTTTTGGAAGAGCATGAGTTGTAGAGTTCCTCAGATAAATGCTTACATGAATCTCAAATGATTTATGCCCTAATGAAGATCTCATGTCAATGCAAAACCAATGAAAAAGTCCCAGGAAGTTTACCTTCCTAAGTGCAGGTTCAACTCAAGAATGTTCCTGGAATACTTATTCTCCTTATCTCTTAGATGACAAGAGTTAGCAACTGACCTTGGCAAGAAATCACCTTGGGTTTGCCACCTGTCCCAGCACCCTCCATGTGCGACAGGGAACCTCCCAATTCCCTGGAGGAATTGCCTCTCAGAAGTGTGAAGGCCTCTCAGAAGTCACATTCTGAGAGAATGTTGTTCAGCATCTTTGTGTTGGGTTCTTGGGAGTTTGACTGCAAGACAGACCACTCCTACATCCAAACCCATCAACTGACCACATCAGAGACACTAGCTCACATGGTGCAATCACCGAATCCTGGGCCAGGCCAGCTGGCCCTGGTACTTTGCAGTGGACTGAACCCTGCCCTCTGGCAACTGGATCACAAAGGGCGTCGTTGCATGGTGGCAGTGACTCAGGATGACCGCCTGTCTTAGGGAAGTGTGAACAGACTTAAAAGGCAAAGACCAGATTGAAGGCAGCTGGAGGCACCCATCACTGTAAAATTCCTGAGCTTGCCATTTTCATCACCACCTGTAAATAACAGTAAACACACACACACACACACACACACACCATTTCCTGAGCACCTAATAGCTGGCAGGCCCTTTGCAAACACTGTCTCATGAAGCCATCACAGCAACTCTATGAAGTAGACAGTGTTCCTGGTTCACAGATGAGGAAGCTTGCTCAGAGAAACTAAGTCACTTGTTCAAGATCACACAAGTGACAGGATTTGAATGCAAGACTGTCCACGCTTTATTCTCTACACTGTTCCACTTCCTCCACATTCCTGCTCTGGATGTCCTTCATTGTGGTTTCCTTCTTCCAACTGATCCCGTTTACTTAACCAACCTCACAGTCTGCCTACCAGAGAGGAGACAACCATACAAGAACACGGGAAGATTAAGTCATTTTCCCGATGTGATTTGGATCTAGTCATAAAGTGTTTGAGAAATGACCGTAAGTTGGATCTTTATCACATCTGTTGTAAAATAATTCAAAGCCTTTACCTAAGTCCAGCACAAGTAAACCTTTCACCTCTCTCTCAAAGGAGCAATAGTTTTCTCCAGGAGCATCTCAAAGTCACACTCAGATCAACCCTGTGCTCTGGATCCCTTCCTCATCCAGAACATTTAGAATAAGTCAGAAGAATCCAGGTAACAGAGTGAACTCCGAAGCACCTGAGACCGAGGGAAGTTCACTCAAACCACCAATATGGTAGACTCTATTATTGTTCACAGATACCCTCCCTCTGTGAAACTCTGTCCCTACCCTGTGTACTTGAACATGGCCCTATTGTTGGTGGGGGCCAGTGAGATGTGTCACAGATATTATTGTTCAGAACCCCTCCCTCTGTGAAACTCTGTCCCTACCCTGTGTACTTGAACATGGCCCTATTGTTGGTGGGGGCCAGTGAGATGTGTGATGTGGCTGTGACCAGACCACCCATCCTTCGGTGGAGCCAGAGTGATCCAGTCCCAGACTGACCAGGACAGATGAGCCCCCAGACATTTCTCAGTGAACATGTAGCATTTGTGGGAAGAAATGCCATTTGCTTCAAGTCATAATGATTTGGGGGATGTTTGTTATTGCAGCATTACTTCACCTTCCTGAAAAATACACTCAGCCTCTTACAAAGATTTCCTTCCAAAGTGGCTGCCATAGGAGCCATAGTTCTAAGGAGAATGAATGTTCAATTCTGTGCTTCAAACTTGTTTTGGGGTGTTGTGTGGCCAGGGTATCAGCAGAGAGGTTGAAAGGGTCGTGTTCTCTCTGGACTGGAGTCCCCCACAAAAGAGAGAAAATGTGCTGTGAGGCTTCTGTTTGGGTTGCAGTGATCACTCTGACACACTCTTAACATTTTACTTACTTTTTTGTGCCTTTTCCTTTCCAGGCGTTCAGGGAAAGAAGGCCTACTTTCCACTGCACTCCCAGCAAACCTCCCGCTCATGGTGAAAATAAAAGGAGATCAAGTCCTGCAGGGCCTTCAGTCATTCGTCCAGTCCATCAGTGACAGTGGTGAGTAAAAAAGCCTTCATACATATGGTGCTTTTTGTCTCTAGGAGGAGGCAAAGAGTAAGCAAATAACCCCACAAATGGCTATGTTGTGTTAGTTGCTGTAACAGAGAAAGTCAGGAAACCTGAAGATACCTGATCTGGTCTAGGGGTAAGAGAGGACTTTTTTAGGAAGTGCATTTAAGCAGAGACCTGACTGATGACTAGGAGTTAAGCCAGCTAGAGAGTGGGGTGAATGCTTCCATATAGGAGAATACCAGATGAGTATGGGAGGACTTACTAGTGGACATAGAGAACCAGAATTTGGCAGCCACTCTGGAGGTGACCAATTACAGATGGGAATTGTCAGTGACTACTAGGGTTAGTTGGTGGGAGTTACTGGCATAATATTATAATTTCTCCACCCCCAAATACTAATCAGTGACAAATGGGAAAACGGTGAATGTAAGAGAGAGAAACCTAGCAGACACTAAAGGGAGTCTGAAATGATATGACCCTCGGCAGTATTGATTCCTGGATGGGATCTCAGATCAACCAAAAAGGAAAAACGGGCCTTGTTAAGACCGCTGATCCTAACTCTCCTGAATTTGACAAGAATCTGTGAATTGGTCAATGATGATGCATGAAAGTTGATTTCTTGGTTTGGAGGTTATGCCCTGGTGTGATGTGGTGGTTTATAATAAGACAGATGTATTTGGTCTTCATCCCCCTTTCTGGCCCAGAGCTCCTGAAAACCCTTGGAATTTCCTGAGTGATAAAAGCGATAAAGGTGGCTTGTTCTTACCAAGCTCCTTTCAACCACACCAGAATTTGTGCTAATGAGGTGGCTTTTGGAAAGCCCCTAAGGATGGAGGCTGGTTGCCAGGAGAAACAATCTTGTGATTAGAGAGTTGGTGCTTTCAGCCTCTCGCCCCTCCCACAACCTCTGGGCAGAGAGAGGGGCTGGAGAT
Source organism: Talpa europaea (assembly GCF_964194135.1). Classification (NCBI taxonomy): domain Eukaryota; kingdom Metazoa; phylum Chordata; class Mammalia; order Eulipotyphla; family Talpidae; genus Talpa; species Talpa europaea. The sequence continues at coordinate 18,258 of NW_028167766.1, forward strand.
TGGCTCATGACCAAAGACCAGTGATTTAATCAATCTCAATGAAACCTCCATGTAACCCCAGAAGATGGGGATTGCAGAGCTTCCCCATTTGTGAACCAGAATGCACCCATAAGCCAGGAGGGTGGCACATCCCAGACTTGACAGATCCCTTGCGCTCAGGACCCTTCTGGAACTCACTCTGTGTATCTCTTCATCTGGCTGTTCTTTCATAGCTAGTAAATAAACTAGCTTCCTGAGTTCTGTGAGTAACTATAGCAAATTAATCAAACCCGAGGCAGGAGCCATAGGCATCTCTGATTTAATGTCAGTCAGTCAGAGGCACAGTTGACAACCTGGACTCACGTCCAAGGTGGAGGCCGTCTCATGGGACAGAACCCCTAACTTGTGGGTTCCGATGTGATCTCTGGATAGCAGCAGAATTGAGCTGAATTGTAGGACACCTAGTCTTTGTCCACTGAGAGCTGGAGAATTGCTTGGTGGTCTTGGAGAAAACACACAGCAGATCTTGTTCAGGAGAAATACATACTAGAGTGCTTAAGGTGATGGGACATCATGGTTAGACATTCAGAAAATGACAACAAATGCTAATTAGTACTTAAGTATTCAGAGCTGGCAAAGGAGCAAATGCAGGGAATAGGAACAATTGGAGAATGTGGGTGAATGGGGGAAGATATGGGAGATCTTTGTTGTCCTGGCCACTTTAGTATAAGATTGATGTAATTCTAAGAGATTATTTTAAAGATAGAATGACACCTCAGATGCAGAGCATTTGTGGTAGATCACTGGCAAATGTGACCATGACAGTTTCTCCTACCCCGGACACCTCTTTGCAGTGTGGCTCTGCAGCCTCTCCTATCAAGAAGTGCAGTCTATTTTCCATCTCCTTGACTCTGCACCTGGCTCATGACTTAACTTTGACCAGAAAAATGTAGACATTGCGTGACTCGAGCTGTGGCCTCCAAAGAGCTGACACACTTGCCCTCTTGCCACTATGAGATGATTTTAGAAAGAAACCCAGATTCTCCTTGAGGAAGAAGGACCACACAGAGAGAGGGCATCTTGGGCCACCCTCCAATTCTGGTCTGCAACCACAGGGTGGAGCCCCAGGGGAGACCAGCAGATGAGACACCGGTGAAGCTCACAATCTCAATTGTGAGAAATGATAAATCTTTGTTATTGCACATTTTAGAGTGGCTACTAATGCAGCATTAGAAAACTATTTCCTTCAGTATACCAAAGAATGTAACCAACACCAAATGACGGGTTGCATCGAATTTTCTTGCAGACTGGATAGACTCATGTTTCTCTGGTCTGTATTCCATTAGAGAACTGGTGTGTGGGTTGCCAGTGACGGCAGCCTTCTACTCATAGAGAACTTTGACTTATGTAGCCTCATTCCACCTTTACCACCCCCCTCCAGGAGGGGGGAATAGGCTCAGAGAGGTCATATTACTTCCCCAGGAAGCACAGCCAGTAAGTGCTAAAGCCAGGACTGAGTGGAGGTCCTTTTAGTGCAGCTAAAACCTTGGGTCTTCTTTAAAGAAGACCCCATCTGCTCTCCCTTCAGCTGTCCATCCAGTTTCCCCAGGAAGTGTTCTAAAGTGCTCAGTCACCCTTGGTCTCTGGGAATGGGAACACAAGTAGATGGGGATCGCCTGAGCAGCCAGGATGCCAAATGCACTTTATTCTATTTGACCTCGTTTTTTCTTTTTTAAGATTTATTTATTTATGCATATAAGAGCTGGGGTATAGGCCAGAGGTGCAGGGCGGTGAGAGGATTCACCAGAGAGCGAGGAGTAGAACAGGCAGATTGACTGAAATACACTGCTGAGGGGAGCAGCGGGCGAGACAGGAGAGGTCTGCTGCGCCATGTGGGTCACCTCGCTGAGTGGAGATCAAACTCCTGCTGCAGTAGTTGCAGACAGCTTCATAGTGCTGACACTTAATCCGTTGCACCACCAGGGAGGCTCTATCCTTGTTTTTTCAAACATGGATATTGAACTGTGACCACAGATCTCATGTGGCAGAGGGCGCTTGATGTCAGTCTTCAAGTATGCTGTTAGCGTGGAAAATGCCCTCGCCTCGAATCTCAAGGGGCTGCTTCAGAGTAACCAAAGGGTTGAATAACCAAAGGGTGAAAAGCAATCGAATTACAGATATTTTGTTGTGTTTTTCTTCTTACCCATTATCACCACCTGAAATATGTATTTATACTTGTTTATTAATTCCTGTCCTCCTCCTAAAACTAAGCTCCCTCTGGACAATCAGTGAATGTTTGCTGATGATGAATGGATGGTGAGCAGCAAGGCCATTTGGCTGTCACTTATCTGTATGATGAATCATTAATCTCTCTAAGTTGCACTTTCCCCATCTTTAAATGCAAGTGATATAATACACCCCTTGTCAATGGTTTTAAAGATCAGATGAGAATAGTACAGATTTGGCTGGCTGCCTTCTCAAAGGCCCTCCGACAATAATTGCTGGTGGGAAATTTCTGTCAGTGTAGGTTTGCAAGGAGAACAGACAGACTTTCGGCCCTGCTTGGTTTTCTCTTTCATTTCACTAAAACCTCTGGGGTTGAATCAGGTCAATTCCTACACCCCTTTCTGGCCCTATGACTCGGAGATTGGATCCCTTCTTCAGAGAGGTCTCTACTGTCAGGGAAATGAGAAATGTCTTCAGGAGTGGCCCCCTCCAGGCTTGCTCTGTAGGCAAAAACCAGTTTGGAGAGTTTGATCATCTGGAAACACTTCCTCTGCAGCATCTGCGGTTTCATGTTGGCCGTGGTTAATGACAGTGAGTAACCGACATGAAAAGGCCGCTGACAGGTTTTCACCAGAGGACGCAGCTAAATAGCAACGAAAGGATTAAAAACTCATCTCACCACCCAGAGAGCCTGGGAGTAAAACACACATGCAACTCAGAGATAATAATCAAAGAGCTGGAAACAGTTCTATGGTTTCATGGACCCATAAAGAAAACAAAAATCAACTTCAGGCCCCTCTCCCTTCTGCAGGCAGCCTATCCTCCGACACGCAGATGAAAGAGGCGGCGATGGCTGATAGAGAAGGGTCAAGAGAGCTCGCCCAGGGGTACGGTCTGCCTTTTTAGAGGTCACTCTGAAGAGGAGGAGTCCCTCCGTCCACATTTCCATCTCAAGTCTCATTCCCAGGGCACCAGTAGGATTGTGATCCACTTTTGGAGATGACAATGACAACTTTGGAAGCTTTTTAGATAACCTTTTGTCTAGACAGCAATGGCTCAGAAATGTTTGAAATGCACCCTCTGGAACCTCGATTGGCTTGGTGACAGCTGGGTGATGCGGATTCATCCCCTGATGCTGTGCCCGGCCTGTGGGACTTTGCTTTCAAATTCAGTTTCAGGCTTATTGCACCCAGAGTCAGGAGGCTGAGAGTTAAGTATCGAGATCTGAGACCAAGGGAGCAGCCCCATCTTTCCAGACCTGAATGACTGAAAAGCACATCAGTTCTCCTCTCCTCCAAACCCTGCTCTTTTTTGCTAGGTCATTTTCTTCTTCCTCTATCTCCAGGAACTCCACCCAAGGAAGGAAAGAAAGTACTGTTTTCTTCTTTCTCCCCGGCCCTCGATCCACTGCGTTTACCCTGTACTGGCTGATGAGTTGAAGATGTTTTACACAATAAGAGTAATTTTTTCAAACCCCAGAAAAAAGAAAATTAATGAACTACTAAGTAGCCATTATTTGCTGCCAGACTCTTGGGCAGTGTGTTGTGTCTACTATTATAAATATTGGCGAACTGTCGAGATTTGCCTTTGGTCCTGAAACTATAAAATAGGAAATAAATATAAATAGTCTTAAGTTTTAGGTCGTGACAGAGAAGTTGGCGCAACTGCTTAAACAAGTCATTAAAAACAGTTAACTTGATACGTTGGAAAGCATTTCACAGCTATCACCTATAAATGGCAGCACCTGCTCTAACTTTTCATGACTTAATACTCACCCCAGTCGTGTCCCCTGCTTTCTCAGCTTTCATGCCCTCAGTTCCTTGCACCCTTACCTCCACTTGGTTTTAGACTCGAGCCTCTGAATCAACGAGCTCTGTTCCACCTGGAAGGCCTCAGGCTCAGCACCGCCTTTGCTGTGCCACCTTTCCCTCTGCGGGCTCCCTGTATGACCCCCACTCTCTCTCCGCTGACTGGGAAGCTACTTGAAAGGGAAGTGTTCCATCTTACCTCTGGGCTCGCGTCGGCCCCTTGTTTGCTCTTACGAGGGTCTCCAGTGATCTTTTATTGGCCAAATCCAATGGGTCCCTGTCATACTTTTAAACTCCTTGACAGCTCTGACTCACATGTTGCTGTCAGCCACTCCCTCCTTCTTCTAAAATGTATCCACATTTAATTGCCATGATCTCATCATGCCTGCTTCTCCTTCCAACTCTTCAGTTCCTCTTCAAAGACATTTCTTCTCCTGCCACTCCTTGAAAGTGGGCCTGCCCCGACTTTCTTCTCTTGTCTCATCAATATTCTCCCCAGGAGATCTCATCTACTCCTATTACCACCTACATGTGTCTGACTCTCAGATCAACAGCCATCTCCGCCTTCCCTCTGACCTGGAGATCAGCATTTCCAACCACGTGCAGGCAGGAAGGGCCTACAGGCATTTTAAATCCAGCCCATCTAAAACAAGACTTTCACATCTTTTACACCTGCTTCTCTTTCTGAGTTTCCGCAAGAGCTAATAGGAGCACACTTGAGTTGTCTCTAACCTCTACCTCTTCCGAACCCCCAGTCTGTTCCCCCAGACCTATTGATGCCCCTCCCACATCCTCTCCCAAGGCCTCTCTTCCTGTCCATCCCACTGTTGCTGCCTTCCTTTGCGCCCAGCTTCCTGTCCTTAGTCTGCTGCTTCCTGCCACCAGGGCGCTCCACAACCACAGCACCCAACACCTCACCCTCTCTCCAAACCAAAAAAAAAATTTTTTAATTATAGTTTCCCATTATCTAAAATATAAAGTTCAAGTATATTGTTTGTTTCAGCCTGGCTTCCGACACCTCCTGGAGCCTGTTGCAGCCATCCGTTCTGGTTTCCTGCCACTCAGTGTCTAGTCCCCATAGTTCCTGCCTTCTGGACACCTTTGCCCCCCTTGGCCTCTGCCTGTAGTTCTCTTCCATCTTCGCCAGCCATATGCTGTATTCCCCAAAGCAGCCTCTTCTCCTGATTTTCTACTCACTTGAAGCAGAAACAGATCCCTCTTTCCTCTGCAGCCTTTTCATTCTGGATCTCAGTTAGAACCCTGATACCTTTATTCTTCATACTGAAGTGAAATGAGTCCATTTTTCCTCCAGACTGTAAAATCCTTCAAATTCCATTTAACCAATTAATGGCGCTTGCATTTTAAAAAAGGGGGTGGATTGTAACAGCAACTAGGACTCAAAAAAGGGCAAGTTGCAGCTCTGGGATTGGATCTTTCTAGTGGGAAAAGAGGACACAGAAACAGCTGCCACGCCACGTGGCCGGACGTGGGAGTGGCTTAGTGACATTTTTTCTCCCCAGTTCGGGGCTTTGCACATGTTAGATGAATAGCATTTCCCAGCTGGGAGAGCCTTCAAGATCATGTATTCCAATCTTCCCTTCTACCGAAGGAACTTAGACCTTGGAAGTTAGAGACTCGCTCAAGGTCACCAGGTCAGTGGGGAGCAGAGCTGAACAAGGCCTAAAGATGCACACTCTGTTACACCCTGTCACTCTTCTGCTTTGAGGCGATATTCTAAATCAATAAAGTATAATCAATGGCCATATCTGGGCTGAGTGACCAAAAAAATTTAAGAAAAATATGATGATGGCTGTGAAGGACACAGAAGTTTTCTCCTTTCATAAATGTATTAATTTGCACAAAAATCCCCACAATCCACTGCTTCTGCAAAACTTAGTGGTAATTAACTCTGTAAAGATTAATTTCGGAGCATCTAATTGTTGTACTGTTCATTAAGCATGCATTCACAGGAAATGGAATTATTGAACATTGAAAAATGTTTGTTGCCCTTTTCCTCCCTGGCTATCTGAAGAACCCACCACCATCATGAGCTACATAGTAACTATCCAGGCCCAGGAAGTTCAGGACCAACCCACTGCTTCAGTGGAACAAGTGATCACCTTTGTCCTTCACCCAGGAAGACACCAGAACCTAAGACAGAAAGTCAGAGGAACTTGCTTAAATGTGCAAGACCACCCCGCCATCTTCTTTGCATCTGGACTCAGAACTCATTTTGGTGGAGACAAGACAACCGGCTTTGGCATGATCTATGACCCCTTGGATACGCAAAGCGGAAGGAACCAGACATAGACTTGCCAGACACGGCCCTCAGGAGAAGGAAAAGACCTTCAGAAAACAGCAAATTGCAAACACAGAATGAAGAAATTTCGGGGGCCAGAGGCCAGCACAGTGCTGGCAAAGGAAGGAGTAAAGATTAAAGATTCTGCAGTGACCTTATCTGTGGGGAGTATATAGATGGCCACGAGAGGATTAAAATATTACAATCTTTAAAAATTTTGTTGCACCTCCTGTAAGCCAGGTTCCAAAAAAAAAGGGACCAGATTTTTTTTCCTCTACAAGTATATGATTGAAATGGGTTATTTTTTAAAGGTTTCTCAAAATCACTCATTTCCAGTCAGCCTCCAAACAAAACCATATTAAAAACCTCACAAGGTTTCTCAGAATAAATCTCTCTTTTTAAAACTACCTTCAAGCTTTTTGTTATAAATCATCCATCTCAGCCAAATGTATTATATTTTTCATACATGTTATACATTTATTTAAAGAATGTAAGTGAAGAAAAGTATTTTTATGCATTAAAAAGCAACCACATCATCGCTATAGATTAAACAAAAATAGACTGTTTTATTAGTAGTATTGTTCCTACTTTAGAAAAGAGAATGTCAAGGTGCCTGCCCCACACCAGAGCAGAATGGAGAGTGTTATTAGCATGTAAGATGCCATAAAGAAACAAGTCTTAAAATTCTCTGCAACTAGTGTTAACTTCTCCTCCAACTCCGCCAAGAAGGCAACATGGGTGTTTCCTCTGTTTCTTCCTGATTAGTAAATATGTCTCACTCGGGGGCTTGCTTCTATGAAACCCCCATGTGGAATAACAACCAGTAGGAGACCAAAACTGCTACGTTACAGGTGTTTGCCAGGATATAATTCATGTCATAGGCAGGAGGAAACAGCGATTGCATTTTGTTTATTTGACCAAAAGTCTCCAGCATTTAAGAAAAAGGAAAGTTTGGTCCTGAATCATTCACTATACAGCATTTATCGGCACAGTTGGAAACAACAAAATCCTATTATAACTCATTAGAAATAGTAGCAAGTATATGTGTTGATGTGGATCCAGCGTTCCAAAGAGCAAGTATTACCTAGAATTTTATGGTAGAAGGTTAAATCCTAATAGAATGTGGTTACTCTGCCCTCTTGCAACACTGAAAAAATCACACTAACTCCACCTAGCCAACATTTTTAACCAAGCTTGCTCTCCACAGATGTAAGAAATAGGACTTTCTCCGAAAAATAACTACTAATTTATCACTGGATAGTACCTTGCCGATCACCAAGGCCTTCCACTACTCCACTCCTGGGAACAGGACCAGGAAACTGAGTTGCGCAGAGGTTAAATAAGGTTGGCTGGGTCACCCAGCTAAATGACAGCAATGGAGATCATGGCCAGGAAGCAAGCAGGCTGACACCTAGGGACAGGCAGACTCAAGACTGAATCTCAGCTCAGCCACTAACCTGACACTAACCTGACTAGGTGTGTAACCTCTCAGAGCTTTGCTGGTTATTTTTTAAAGATTTATTTATTTATGCATATAAGAACTCAGGTACAATGCAGGCCAGAGGTGCCTGGGTGGCTGGGGGAGGGGACTCACCAAGGACAGAATGGGGAGCAGAACAGGCAGATCTGCTGAAACTGCTGAGAAGAGCAGCCGGGAAAGGAGAGGTCTGCAGCGCCACGTGGGTCAGCTCCCTGGTCAGGCATCGATGGAACTCATGCTGCAGAGGCTGGCGATAGCTTGACTTTAATTCATGCTGCAGCGCTAAGACTTTAACCCCTGTGCCACCAGGGAGGCCCAGCTTCACTGTTTTAACCACAAAATACATGTAATACCCACCTCACAGATATGTGAGAATAGAAAAAATATGAAAAACACCCAATGCTAATTCCCAGCATGCAAAAGAAGGTCACTAAAGATCAGCTTTGCTCAGTTGACACATCGATCAATAGGAGGTAATAAAGCCCATCTAGTGGGGGCCAGTGTGGGGAACACCTGAAACAAGGCTCATCACTGTTGGTTTACTCTCCATGGGCATTGCCTGGCCCCACCCTCGACCCTCCATACCAAAGCTGCATCCGTGGAAAAGGCAAGTTAGCCTATTAAAAAATGTTTAAGACAGAAAAGTTATCTTCAACAATGCTTATTCTGTGTCAACAAGCACTTGACTTATCTACTGAATTCATGACGTTTTTTTCAGAGGGAAAAAAATAACCAGAACACAGCCAAAGTCACAGCCAAAGTTCAACATACCTGGAAGCCCACATGGCGATAAAAGTTCCAGAATATTCCAGTCTCAATCCATCCCATCCAACCATCTAAGCATTTCCTTTTTTTTTTCAAGTCATGGTGTCACTTTAATTTAACCAAAGGGTAGATGGCACGAGAGCCATAAGGAGGGAGATAAAAGGGAAGAAAAGAAAAGAAAAAAGTATTGAAAACAACCGAGAGGAAAAGTTTACTGACAAATCTGAGCTCTGTTCCAAAAAGATCACTAACATAGGTTATCTGCTAACTCCTGTAACGGTGTCCTCGTCTGGCCACTTCGCCGTAAAAACAGGATGCATCAAACACTAAATGTCTTCTCTCGCACCCGGTCCACATCTCAGTCCTGTGGAGCTCTGGAAACTGTTCTCAGGTGTCAGCTTAGAGTCCCCTTCACGCCAAGCACGGTGTCAGCCAAGTTTCTGATCCATTCTCAAAGGCGGGCCTGCAGGAGAACCATCCTCTCGTCGTAAGGACTGTCGTGTGTGCGTTTATTCTGGGCAAGACCTTTGGTTAACTTTGGATTCATTTCAACATAAGCACATCATTTACCCCCACGGCCGCACGCCCAGCGGAGGGAATTCCTTTTGAGCGTTCAGAATAATCGTCTTTAGAATAAGATGCTCAGAACCTTGCACCGTTTGCATTTTCGAAACACAGGAAAAGTTTCCTTAATAAGCACCTTCGCGTTGCAAGCACATAACCGGTAAGGGGCTGGGGGAGTAACCCGATTATCAAAACCCCTAAAGCAATGATTGCTTTTTCCTAAAATTTAAGTCCTGGAAGGGGCTGGGGGTTGGGGAGAAGCTGGGGCAGGAGGATGAAAATGCAAACCATTCGGAGGGAGGCCCAGCCCAGGCACCCAACGCCCAGAGCTGCAACCCCGGGGGTCGGGGCCGGGGTCGGGGCCAGGGTCGGGGTCCCGGCGCCCGCTAGCTGCCCGCCTCCTCGGGTTCGCTGCAGGGCGAGGGCGCCGAGGAGGCCTTGGACTCGCCGTCGCTGTTGCATTCAGCCCGGCGCGGGGGGCCGGAGCCGGCCGGCCCCTCCTGCTCCGGCGCGTGGCGCTCCAGCAGCTCCTGCAGGTGCCTGATGTAGCCGATGGCGGCGCGGAGCGTCTCCACCTTGCTGAGCCTCTTGTCCGCCAGCTCGCGGGGCAGGTGGTCCCGCAGGCGCGCGTACCCCTCGTTCACGCAGCGCACCCGCTGCCGCTCCCGCTCGTTGCGCTTGCGGAGGAAGGCGGGCTCGAAGGCGCCCCCGAGCGGCAGGGCCAGGTAGGGCCGCCCCGGGGCGCAGCCCGCGCGCGCCAGCGGCCAGCACGCGGCGTCCAGGCGCAGGGAGACCCTGCAGGGGTCCCCCGCCGGGAGGCGAGGGAGGGGCGCCCGCATTCCCAGGGGCACCGTGCGCAGGTGGTAAGGCCAGGTCAGCAGCCCGGCGGGTTTACGCGTCTCCATCCTTCGCCGACCAGCAAACAGGTTAATCTCTGCAGAGATGGAGCGCTCAGCGCGAAGGGAGATCTCCAAGCTGCACAGCGGAGATGCTGGTCCATTCAGACTGCCTGACACCGCCGGCCTCCGGACAGGTTTCTGAGTCCCCGAAGCCAGGAGGTTCCCCCGGACAGGCTTCAGGGAAACTGGGCACGACTCTCTAAATCCATGGCACTCCTGGATGCTTTTATAAAGATCCGAACGGAGGTGACAGGCGAAGTTTGGGGAGCCCCTAATCCACACTTCAAACCCCTTCTTCCCCTCTGATCTTCGAGGGTTTTTTGGAAAAATAACAAAAGGGCCCCTCCGCTCGTCCTTTAGCCTGGAAATGCGAGCACACACCAAACACAGGGTAATCTCCCAAAGCCACCCCAGCTTTTCAATTCCTGTAATCCACCGCCCTGGGTCTCCAGGGCCTGGGCATCGGGAGGTGTCGGGAGCGCCCCTCCCAGGAACCTGCAGCTCTCCCGGCGGCGGAGGGAAGCTTTACCCGAGGCTTTCTCCTTGAAAAGTCCAACTTGACTGTCCTTTGTGGTTTCCGGCGTGGTGGACTAATGGAAAGAGCTTTTAGATTGTTTGCAAACTTACACTTGCTCTTTCATTTCTGGGGAGGAGGAGGGAAGACCTCATCAAAGCGAAGACTGCTCCCTTGTGGTTGCAAGATGTGTCAAGCCAAGGGTGACCCCGGGGGAGGCTGGAGGGTTTTCTTCTCCAAAATCCAACCTTTCAAAAACCCAATTAGACTTTCCTTTCTGAAGGGAACAGGAAAGAAAGATACTGCAGCGACCAAGAGAAGGGTCTGCATGTTGCGTCCCACTTGGCTAGAACGCACGCACTTTATGTGCATTGGTGCTACTTTTGTTTTTTTTAAACGCACATCAAAAGGCTGAGCAGCAACAAACACTTTTAAGCGGAGTTATTTCTCGCCGTGCTTACAGTAAACACAGCTTCAACGCTGCTTCCCGACCTCTTCTCATCCCACCCAGGATATAAGGACATCATCTCTCCATAGTACAAAGATTATATTTCTATTGTATTCTTTTTGTCTTTTAAAAAAAAGGATGCAATTTATTTTCTCCCTTGGGAGGGGCAGGAAAGCAACATTTGAAAGGTGGAGAGCCCCAGTTGCAAGGAAAAAAAGGATGATGGCTTTGAAGACTTGTCTTTTTAACCCACAACCAAAAAATGAATAATTAATCCATCGGAGTTGGTGAAGGGCTTTGAAGATGAAAGTGTCATTAAAAATCCAAGTGTACTGGGTAATGTCAAAGAATGTGTTATCACCCTGAAAATCAGATTTCCTGTTCTGCAAACCAGAACATTAAAGGCAGCTTCAACTTTAAAAGTCCAACTTAAAAACAAGAGAAGCAAAACCCCCTACATTTATGATCAGACTTTCTGCCTATTATTCCGCGGGAGCCAAGGTGTCGCCCTAACATGTTGTTTTTTTGTTTTTTAGGTTTTTTTTTTTTTTTGACAAGTCTTGTGCTTCCCTGTTTATGTTAAGTGATCTGCCTGAAGCAACTGGAAAAACACTTCCATCGAGGCAAATAAAATAGAAATAATTATTCCTTTCAGGCATAAGTTATCACCTTTTCAAAGGTGTAGCTCCTTAGGAGGCTTGTACCAGCAACAATCTAAATGGCATTTGACTTCTCAGAAGACTGAGAACAATCCCAACAGTCTTTCCTATTGGAGAAAGCCCACCGGAGAGGCAGACAATTAGGCCACAGGGCATCAAAGGTTTTGGCCTTTATTGTATGAGTGATGGGGAATAAGCAGACAGTGACATTATAAGATT